>NC_081554.1:84201748-84506748 GCF_963082655.1 Stomoxys calcitrans
TTTATTTATATGTTTTTAATTAAATGTGCATGCATATATCACTGCTTCAGTTACATTCAAATTGAATTCAATTCAAAGTTACATTAAAATTGATACATTTGAACAAAATTGTGTTCGGATTAAGGTACTGTGACAGCCAGACAGCCATTAAATTCCTGTAAAAGGTATTTCTGAATTCAAAATTAACCTGTTCTGGGTGCCGGGCCACAGAGATATCCCAGGGAATCGTAGGGCGGACAAGCTTGCGAGACTAGGAACTAACTTTCACATTCTAGAGGGACTGGAATCTGTGTGTATGCCTCTAGCGATATGTATGCTAAGGCAGCCAACGGAATGCGCGCTGATGCCGAGCGGAGCGGAGCGTAGCTTATTGGCGCTTATTTTCATGCGAAAAGAAAATTTGTCTATAACTAAAAAATACTATAATAATAAAATACTGTTTGTTCCATGTGTGTTTATAAAATTAGAGCACACGGCAGCGGATTCATCTGATAAAGAGAATTTTACTTCTTCTAGTGTAAATTGCAAATTTTTCCCATGAACATTCCACTAAGGATCAGGGGCAAACAAACTCTGGTGTGATTAATGAAATTATTAACACCAAAGAGTGAATTTGGCGAATTTCATTATTTTTATAGGTTAGGTAGGTTAGGTAAGAGTGGCAGTCCTTTACAGACTCACTTAGACAATTTTAAGTCCATTGTGATACCAAAGTTGCGACTGAGCCATGACCCCAGCATGAATCGAACCCATGACCACTGCACTGGTAATCCAAGCACGCTACCAACTCGGCTACCGGGGCGCCCTTCATTATTTATATTATGCCGGAAAGAATTGCACTTATAATTTGATCAACATGCATTTTTTTAAACACCAAAAAAACATGACTGCACTCTAAAAATTAAACATCAACAACGCAAACAAGCGCGAAAAACGCTTTGGAAATGTTTGGAACTCGCACGCAATCGGCTTTGCTTTCTCTCTTCTCTGCTCGGCGTTCACTATGTTTTGCACAAGCTTATTTGTATTTACTTGTATGTAGCCAGTTTTCTCGCACTCAAAATCTTTATCGCATTGACAATCTCAGCTCGGCTTTCAGCGTGCACTCTGTTCGCACTCTAAGTTTTCGGGATCATGCCCGAACGACAACGGATGATATAGGCCACAAAGAGGGGTGTGGGCATTCCAAAATTATGTGGCCTGGTCTGGATGTGAAGATCTCTACCGCTTTGCTGTAGCTGGCTAGAACGGGCGTCTCAATAATTGTGTCCGTCATGATAGGAAAACATGGCGACAGACTGAAGATTGCCAATTACGACTTTTGCCCAAGCTGTGAGGACGTCGAAGAAGAAGAGACTGTAGAACAACTGCTGTGTGTGTGTGTGTCCCGCACTGGCAGTCAGAAAGACTTCCACTTAAGGTTCACATTTCTTTGAGAACTTGTTTGATTTAGCGGATATGAACATTCGCAAGTTGTTGGGCTTTTTCGATGGTTCAACGGTAGGACCTAGAAGGCATCTTCTCCTCCTTCTCCTGTTTCTGTGGTATCACAATAAACACAAAATTGGTATAAAACCTTAGGGTCAAATAACCGGGGGGAAGCCCCATCCCAAATCCCTTCCAAACGGATATCTTTATCAATTGAAATAATATAAGTATTAAATGAAAGGTATCTAAGAGTAGAGTCCAACTTGATCTCCACCCAAAAAAAAAAAAAAAAGAACGTGCTAAGTTCGGCCGGGCCAAATCTTATATATCCTTCACGATGGATTGCATTTGTCGAGTTACTTGCGCAGTATCTCTTTTTAAGCAAACAAAGAATAATGGATAAGGACTGTTATGCTATTGGAGCTATATCAAGTTATAGTCCGATTCAGACCAGGAATGAATTGAACGACGAACATTGTATAAGTCATTGTGTAATATTTCAGTCCATTCGGATAAGAATTGCGTCTTGTAGGGGCTCAAGAAGCAAAATCGGGAAATCGGTTTATATGAGAGCTGTATGAAGCTATAGATCGATTCAGACCATATTGCATACGTATGTTGAAGGCCATGGGAGAAGCCGTTGTACAAAATTTTTGATAAATCGGATGAGAATTGCGCCCTCTAGTGGCACAAGAAGTCAAGGTCCCAGAACGTTTAATATCGATTTGCGCCATACTCATCACATTTTTTGAAAGTCATATCAAAATACCTTATGCAAAATTTTAGTCACATCGTATGAGAATTGCGCCCTCTAGCGGCTCAATATCCAAGATCGGTTTATATGGCACCTTTACCAGGTTATGGACCGATTTGAACCATACTTCGTACAAATGTTGGAAGTGACATCAACACCACGTGCAAATTACAGCCAAATCGGATAAGAATTGCGCCTTCTAAAAGCTCAAGAAGTCAAGACCCAAGATCGGTTTATATGGCAGCTATATCAAGTTATGAACCGATTTGAGTCATACTTAGCACAGTTATTGGAAGAGATATCAAAACACTACGTGCAAATTTTTTGCCAAATCGGATGAGAATTGCGCCCTCTAGTGGCTCAAAAAGTCAAGATCCAAGATCGGTTTATATGGCACCTATACTAGGTTATGGACCGATTGGAACCATACTTCGCACAAATGTTGGAAGTGACACCAACACCACGTGCAAATTACAGCCAAATCGGATAAGAATTGCTCCTTCTAAAAGCTCAAGAATCAAGACCCAAGATTGGTTTATATAACAGTTATATCAAAACATGGACCGATCTGGCCCATTTACAATCCCAACCGACCTACACATATAAGAAGTATTTGTGCAAAATTTCAAGCGGCTAGCTTTACTTCTTCAAAAGTTAGAATGCTTTCGACAGACGGACCCATGTCTAGATCGACGATCAAGAATATGTATACTTTATGGGGTCTTAGACGCATATTTCGAGGTTTTGCAAACAGAATGACGAAATTAGTATACCCCCTTCCTATGGTGGAGGGTATAAAAACAGCCCAAAAATTACATTTTATACCCATATTGCCCCAATCGGTAACTAATTGGGGCAATATGGGTATAAAATGAAAGGTAATTGAAAGTAGAGTACGAATCTGGTATAAAAATTTGATCAAAGGTTGTACGGGACCTCCCGAATACGAAAACCCTGCAAAACGTGAATGCACTCGCAACATCACAAAATGGGTAACAAATAAAGGGACTACTATTACTCCCTAGACTATGAAACTGGTATACAAATTTAGAACAATGAGTCTAGTGACCGCCCACTCACTAAATACCCTTCAATACGACATGTAGGTCGATCGGGACATTATACCACTTAAAGGAAGGAGAACAGTAGAGTTCGGATGTGATATTGATATAAAGATCCAAGTATCTGAGTCATGACCAGGACATATAAAGGGTTATTTTTTAAGAGCTATAGGAAAGTTTTTCAAAAAACACGAACACATAAAATTCAGAAAAATGCTTGAAATCTTTATTTGAATTGATAGTACGGTCCACATAATTTTATATTTTAAGATTATTTCATGCAAATGCTGACCGTGATTGTGTTTCAAACGATCCATCATCTTATTTCAATTTTGGCATACTCTTTCCAACATTTCGGCCGGTATCTCACGAATAAATGCTTCAATGTTGTCTTCCAATGCGTCAATTGAAGCACAATGACACACTGAACACAATTTGAACTTTCTAAACAGAGCACGCGTTTTGAAATAAAATTCAATAATTTGCAAGCGTTGTTCGTTTGTAAGACGATTCATGGTTAAATTATAGACCAAACTGAAGATGTTTGACAGTGATACAAAACACGAAGCGTACGTGAGCTGTTTAAACCAGTGTTGCCAAAAAAATCATAGCTAAAAAATCAGCCTATAGATAGCGACAATAAAGGGCTCAAATAAAAGGTCTTTGACTGAAGTGTAATCATTTGGGTCCAAGTATATGGGGGGACCGACCCCTTCTCCTAATAAAATCAAAACCAAATTTGTACTCAAATGAAAGAACAAGTGTCTGGAGGCCACCCGCTGGAAAAAAAAGGGAAAGGGAAATTAAATTGAAAACGCATGATGGCCGTTCGGCACAGAGATCGACACCAATGATAAGTCTTTGTAGTATAGTTGAATGTTTACTCTCAAATTTGGGCTGACACAAGAAGGATCTGCGGATCTTTGAAAATGTTTATCCCATGTGGTAGCTTTGTAATACGATTTTGAAAGTAGATTACCAATACAATGAACAACAAAATTAATGTGGATCTGAAATGGGACCATAACCCTGAATATCTTGATCGCCACCAAAGACAAACCCGTTTTAAAAAGGCAAAACTTTGACTACAATCTTTTATCTCTAAAAGTAGTTACAGCGGTCAAAAAAAGTATTCATCATTCAATGTTTTTTTTTTAATAAGTCTACAAAAGACAATTGGAATAAAAACATATTAAACTAATGATGCAGTAGTGCTTGTGTGATATATATGTACACAATTTCATTGTTTTTAAAGAAAAAAATAGTATTTATTGGAACAAAAAGGGCCATTTTACAGCTGAACACAAAAAATTAAACAAAAAAAGTATTCATCATTGCAAAAAAACAAAAAAATAAATAACATAATTTAAAAAAATTAATACTTTGTTATTCGACCACCGCGTCTTATAACTTCTTTTAGCGGTTATATTTTGGTCTATATTAGTCCATTCCTCCATTATCACCTGTTGCATTTGACTCTTGCTCGACAAATTGCGCGTTCTCAATTTGCGTTCGAGATGTTCCCAAAGATGTTCAATTGGGTTCAAGTCGGGACTTTGAGGAGGAGTTTTAATGACTTTGGGGCAGTTATACAGCATCCACATCTTGGTATTTAAAGCAGAATGTTTGGGGTCATTATCTTGATAATATTGAAAGTTATTACCAAGTTATTACTATCTTTTAAATTCCTCTTTAAAATGTCAATGTAATACTTATGATCCATTACTCCATTAATAATTTCAAGATTTCCCGCTCCTGAAGCCGCCATACACCCCCAAACCATTGAACCACCTCCACCATGTTTTACAGTAGCAACTGTGTTTCGTTCTTCAAGCTCTGTATTTGGTTTTCTGTACACTATGACCTTTCCATCGCACCCAAAAAGATTAAACTTGCTCTCGTCTGCAAAAATGACTGTTTTCCAAAATGATTCGGGCTGTTTTACATACATTTTTGCGAAGTTTAGCCTTTTCACTCGGTTTATTTTATTTATAAAGGGCTTCTTACGTGCAGTTCTTCCTCTGTAACTATGCCTTTTGAGTGTATTTCGAATTGTTTGTGTAGTAACTTCCTTCCCTAAATATTCCATAGTGTTTTTACGAAGAATGGTCGCATTTGTCTTCGGAGTTTTCTGAACTTGCCGCACTAGCCAACGCACATCTCCAACTGAAAGTGCTTTTGGTCGACCAGATCTTGGTTTATTGTCAACAGTTTTCGTTTCTGTCCACTTTCTGATGATGGATTGTATAGTAGATCGTGGTCTATTTAATATTTCACTGATAGTTTTTTGAGTTAAACCATTCCTGTGGTGTTTTATTATCAAAACTTTTACCTCATCAGAAACCTCGTTTTGCTTACGACCCATTTTGACAAAAACTATATTTTCAATGAAATTAAATATTTGCTGTCAAGGGCAAAGCCTCCTTTACTAAATAAAACAGAAAAGGGGGATTCCCAAATAATATTTGAATTTGACTTTGATGATAGCACATCAATGATGAATACTTTTTTTGTTCTGTTTTTGGTGTTATTATATAAAATTGCATTTTTTGCGCTAATTAAATTTATTTTTTGAATTTATTTTAAAACATATTACGAAAAATAAACTATTACATAAAACTGCATTATTTGTTTACTTTAAATTTTCTTCAATTACCCAAAATAAGTGAATTTATTATCAATTTTGCTAATGATGAATACTTTTTTTGACCGCTGTATATGTTTCTTTGTTTCTCACAGTGTGGCATATCGAGAATAACAATATTTCGAACTAATAGAGAAAGTAACCCGAAAAGTTTCCATAAGTCTAATTAAAAATTTTACCGGATCGTAATTGAGCCAGAACTACTCCGGTTTGCAGGGTGAGGTCAATTTCTTCAGATGTAATGGGAGGAGGTCGTTATCCATGTAAAACATTTACCCGGTAGCTATTCACCGCATCTACTGCATGCATGTTGTCTAGACTCGTTTAAAAGGCCGCTTGATCTAGAGGTTCTCTCTTGTAGCGCTTAAACCCTCGCTCTAGATCATATAGATCCACCTTCAGGCTTCTGGCCGGTGGATGCTATCCGCAAGATGAAGATTTGGATGATCCCTGCGATAACAGCCCAGAAGGTATTGCTTAGACAGCATGCAGTTATGTCTTCGCACGGGTATGATCTTTGTCTCCTTATGGAGGTGTTCCACGTGAAAATTTTGGATACGGGCTGTATCCACAGTTCAAAAAGCGGTATGTTGCCCGATATATGGGGTGGAATGGAGGATAGGTAGAGATTAAACAGTGCCAGAGTAATAACACCACCTGTTTCACTCTAAGGTATATCCATTTCTTATCCCTATATTATGAAAATGACTGGGGACCACACAGATAACTCGCCACCCTGGCTGGAGCGACGTAGTGTAGTGTTTTTCAGGCGTATGTCTTTGCCGTGGATGCCCAATCGGCTGATATCATGCCGCGCCTTGTGAGATCGAGGCTGGTTATGGGATTGTTTATAAAACTTTATAGGAACCGGATCCATAAAGGTGCTGCTGACGTTCTAGTCACGAATGGATCTTGGTTGCTAGTGTTCACCCGGGTGTTTTTGTTGAATTCATCCTTGTACTAATTCCGTGGTAGAATAGACGATTTCTAAGACAACTATGCAAACAAACCTTTAGAATAAGAATTAGCTCCCACTTTGTACTTACCGGGTAGGTGTAGCGTAATATACACCGCCTGGCACCGCCCGACTTTTGCCGTTTCTTACTGGTTTTATTTTCGATTTGCTCCACTGTGAACTGATAAGAAACACTTACAGCGATGATGTTATTTTTATACCCTCCACCATAGGATGGGGTGTATACTAATTTCGTCATTCTGATTGTAACTACTCGAAATATTCGTCTGAGACCCCATAAAGTATATATATTCTTCATCGTCGTGACATTTTATGTCGATCTAGCCATGTCCGTCCGTCTGTCTGTCGAAAACACGCTAACTTCCGAAGGAGTAAAGCTAGCCGCTTGACATTTTGCACAAATACTTCTTATTAGTAGGTCGGTTGGTATTGTAAATGGGCCATATCGGTCCATGTTTTAATATAGCTGCCATATAAACCGATCTTGTGTCTTGAATTCTTGAGCCTCTAGAGGGCGCAATTCTTATCCGATTCGACTGAAATTTTGCACATAGTGTTTTAGTATCACTTCTAACAACTGTGCTATGCATGGTTCAAATCGGTTCATAACCTGGTATAGCTGTCATATAAATAATCTTGGGTCTTGACTTCTTGAGCCTCTAGAGTGCGCAATTCTTATCCGATTGGAATAAGACTTTGCACGACGTGTTTTGTTATGATATCCAACAACAACTGTGCTAAGTATGATTCAAATCGGTCTATAAACTGGTATAGCTGCCATATAAACCGATCTTGGGTCTTGACTTCTAGAGCCTCTAGAGGACGCAATTCTTATCCGATTGGGATGAATTTTTGAATGTTGGATTTTGTTATGATATCCAACAACTGTGCCGAATATGGTTCAAATCGGTTCGTAACCTGATATAGCTGCCATATAAACCGATCTGGGATCTTGACTTCTTGAGCCTCTAGAGATCGCAATTATTATCCGATTTGCCTGAAATTTTGTACGACGGATCCTCTTATGACCATCAACATACGTGTTTATTATGGTCTGAATCGGTCTATAGCCCGATACAGCTCCCATATAAATCGATCTCTCTATTTGAGCCCCCAAAGGGCGCAATTCTTATTCGAATTGGCTGACATTTTACACAGGTCTCCAACATATAATTTATTTGTGGTCTATACCGGATCATATCTTGATATCACTCTAATAGCAGAGCAAATCTTTTCTTATATCATTTTTTGCCTAAGAAGAGATGCCGGGAAAAGAACAAATGCGATTCATGGCTTTTACTTGTTCGTTGTATTTTATTTTTTTTTTTTTTTTCTAAAAAGTTCAAAAACATGATTTGCTTAACTTATCTAGTGTTATAATGTCTTGAAGTTAAATATTTTGAAAAATATAACAAAATCCTTTAAAAAGGACCTTCAAAACTATTGTAATAACTCTATGAATGCATGTTTAAAACTATACCCAATAACAATGCATTGCATTTTCGTTTTGATTATGCGTTTTCATTTTGAATGTGTTTGGCATTGTTTCAACTTTTAATAATTAATAATATTAAATTAATATTGTTCTGCCATTTTCATTAAATGAAAAATTCTAAATTAGGCATAACAAATAAATCAGAAAGAGTCTAAATTGAAAAAAGAGGCTGTAAGTAGAAATTAGGCAATAAGCATAAAAAATCACATATATTCATGATGAGGGAAGATGATTAGTGAAACTCTAAACGGCATTGTAAAAATTATCTTGAATGCAAATATTTCTTCTTTTTGTCTTTATTTCACTGCTGCAGTGTTACATGCGTGCCTTATTTAGTTATCATCCCTCGGATGATTCTTTGCTGCCTTGTAAGGACATTGGACTGCCCTTCAAATCGGGAGATATTTTACAGGTACTTTTATAATATTTGCCATTAGGAAAGTGCATAACCGGTCTTTATATTGTCTCGACCAGATCATTAATGTCAAAGATCCCAATTGGTGGCAAGCTAAAAATATAACTGCTCAAAGTGATCAAATCGGTTTGATACCCTCTCAGGAATTGGAAGAAAGGCGCAAGGCTTTTGTAGCTCCCGAAGCTGATTATGTGCATAAAATAGGCATTTGTGGCACAAGGGTAAGTTTCAAGATTTTCGCTTAGCAGAACAAAAAAAATTAAAGACAGTTCTTTTATTTTATTTTCTAGATCTCAAAACGTAAACGTAAGACTATGTATCGTTCTGTGGCAAACTGCGAATTCGACAAAGCCGAATTGATGTTGTATGAAGAAGTCACACGCATGCCTCCATTCCGCAGAAAAACTTTAGTACTAATTGGTGTTTCCGGTGTTGGTAGAAGGACATTGAAGAATCGCTTGGTCAATAGTGACCCAGAACGTTTTGGTTATGTTATACCTCGTAAGTATGAAATTGCTTAAATATACACTTTAACAGAATGCCGGAAAATAAAAATTATCGTAGACAAAGGCACAGATCCCGTTAGGTTTTACATTTATCAATCTGTATATAGACAAACAGATTAAGTATAAGGCAGCCACTGCGCCTGTGCATCCTAATGCGATGGAAGAGTGGATAAACGATAGGAACAGGTAATGTACTCGCAGTATAATCGTGGCGACAATAGCAAACCTTGATGAACTGGAAGAAGTTTCAGATAGGATGCCAGAGATTACACTAGAGGTCGAGTGCGGAACTCTGCTGCCAGTAACACGGTCTTATTCTACACCTAAATACCTTTTATTTGAGTCCCATATTCCCATGATCAGTAAATAAGTCCTGCTTGGGGGGTGCTTTGCGAAAGGGGTGCACCCCCAGAAACTTGGTTCCACATTTGGATACCAAATTCGTATTTTACTCGTAAATACCTCTCATTTGAGTCCCATAGGATAGGATGCCAGAGATGACACTAGAGGTCGAATGCGGAACTCTGCTGCCAGTGGCACGGTCTTGGATTGACGGAACTCTGGTATTATCATTTGGTAGTTCACCCCGGGCGACACGGGATAACTAACTACCTCCGACTTGTATGGTGTTCATCATTATCACGGGAAGCTTAGCAGAAAGCTACCGGGCGCTCCCACAGGTTGGGGATAGTGGAATGCTTAATTATACCCTACACCACTACTGTGGTACAGGTTATTATAACTTAGTAAATTTGTTTGCAACACCCAAAAGGAAAAGAGATAGACCCATTGATAAGTATACCGATCGACTCAGAATCACTTTCTGATTCGATTTAGCTATGTCCATCTGTCTGTCCGTCTGTCTGTCTGTCCGTCCGTCTGTCCATGTTAATTTGTGTACAAAGTACAGGTCGCAGTTTTCATCCGATCGTCTTAAAATTTGGTACAGGCATGTTTTTCGGTCTAGAGACATAGCCTATTGAAATTGGAAAAAATCAGTGCAGATTTGGATACAGCTCCCATATATATGTTCGTCCGATTTTCAGTAATAATGGAATAAAATGGTCTTTTTTAAACCGATTCTTTCAAAATTTGGCAGGAAGGATTTTCTTTTGACTCTCGACATTACTGGTGAATTATATGGAAATCGGTTCAGAATTAGATATAGCTCCTATATATATGTTCGTCAGATTTTGGGCAATTTGCATTAATGTTGTCATTTCTCAACCGTAGTTTTTATAGTTTGAATATATTTGCTCCCCGAGGTCCTTCAAAATTGGTTCAGAATTGGGTACAGCTCCCACGTTGTACTTATAGGGAGATGCAGGGTATTATAAAGTTGGCGCCGCCCGAATTTTGTCCTTCCTTACTGGTTCTTATATGGAGTAGCTGCAAATGTGGCTGCGGGCAGTCTGAGATTTCGAGAGGAGAGTCTCAGTGAGGAGTCAGGTGGCTCTTAATCAAATACTGTGTGCCAATGATACTCGAGATGACAAGGCGAGCTATTGGCGCCTTCAAATAACCAATGGCCAACATTAGCGTCTGTTCCCAGGTTAGGGGCGGCTCGCGACAACGAGGGATACATGTGCGATTGCACAAAACCCATGCGGCTTGGGCGATATCTCTTTTTAGGCAAACAAAGGACAAAAGAAAAGAATTTCTATAATATTGGAGCTATATCAAGTTATGTTCGGACGCAGACCATAATTGAATTGAATATTGAAGACCATAGTAGAAGTCATTATGTGAAATTTCAGCCAATTCGAGTAAGCATTGCGCCCTTTAGGGGCTCAAGAAGTAAAATAGAGAGATCGGTTTTTAGCTGAATCAGGCTATAGACCGATTCGGACCATGTTTGACACGTATGTTGAAGGTCATGGAAGAAGCCGTTGCACAAAATTTCAGCCAAATCGGATAATAATTACGCCCTCTGGAGGCTCAAGAAATCAAGATCCCAGAGTGATTTATATGGCAGCTATACCCGAATATGGATCGATTGAACCATTTTTTGGCACAGTTATTAGAAGACATAACAAAACATGTCATGCGAAATTTCAGCTAAATCTAGTGGTTTAAGAAATCAAGACCCAAAATCGGTTTATATGGCAACTATACCAGGTTATTTTTTTTTTTTTTTTTTTTTTTTTTTTTTATTTTTTTATTTTAATTGCAACTAGCTTTCAATAAGAAGCTAACAAGCAATTTTTTTCAAATTTAACATAATTATCATTGAAAATATGTAAATTTTATATAATCTATCTGAAAATTTATTTTACATTGGAAACAAAAAGAAAATAAATAAGTTTAAAGCTCATGATATTAAGAGATCATAGGGTTTAGTTCTATTCAGTCTACGTCTGGTACTTGGATCATTGAGATTAATGGCTTCTGGATTTACATGAAGGCGTAATCTGGCATCATGTTTCGTTGCTGCAATTGATATTTCCTCTGACACTGTGTTCATGCGGAGGTCTCTATGGAGATCACTGTTGCGAACATACCAAGGGGCGTTAACTATGCTCCTTAGTACTTTATTTTGAAAATTTTGAATCATGTAGATATATTTCTTATGCGTGCAACCCCATAGTTGGATGCCATATAGCCATATTGGTTTTAATTGTTGATTATATAAAAGTAATTTGTTTTGAATGGAAAGTTCAGATTTCCTGCCCATAAGATATTTGAGTTTTGACCATTTAATATTAAGTTCTTCGATTTTCTTCTTGACATGCGCTTTCCAGCGTAATTTCGAATCCAGGGTCATACCAAGATATTTCGCATTGTCCGAATAAGGGATACTGACTCCATTTATATGCACGGGGATGTTCCTGGTAGCTTTATTTGTAAAGTTTACATGAACCGACTTCGAATGGTTCAACTTTATTTGCCAAACAGAGGCCCAACGATTTATTTCATTAAGAGCTTGTTGCAATTTAGTGATTGCTTGCTCCTCTGTATCTGCCACAGCAAGTATAGCAGTATCATCCGCAAAAGTTGCAATGACTGAGTTTGGTGGTTCTGGCAAATCGCTAGTGTATAAAAGATATAGGACGGGACCTAGGATACTTCCTTGAGGCACACCTGTACCAATTTTCTTCATGTCTGAGTAGGAGTCATCCTGTTTAATTCTGAAGAATCTATCCGATAAGAATGATTTTAGAAATTCAACATATATTTCAGGCAACATCCTGCTTAATTTCCTTATAAGCCCGACATGGCATACTTTGTCAAAAGCCTGCGACACATCTAAGAATACAGCAGAACATATTTTTTTATCCTCAAAGCTTTGTTCAATAGTATTAGTTATGCGGTGTATCTGGTCAATAGTTGAATGGGAATTTCTAAAACCAAATTGATGGTCTGGTATGAGATTTTTTTCTGCAATAATGGGGTTTAAACGACTCAAAAACAGTTTTTCTAGCAGTTTGGATAACATTGGTAGTAGAGATATTGGTCTATATGAGGTTACCTCTGTTGTAGGTTTACCTGGTTTAGGTATCATACGGATTTCTGCAATTTTCCAAAAAGTTGGCATTCTTCTTAACTTGAAGCAGGAATTAAATAATTGGGTTATTTTAATGATGCAATTATATGTAAGATTTCTTAGTATTTCAGTATTTATTAAGTCGAAACCTGGACATTTCTTTAGCTGCATACGGCCTATTTCTGCATATACCTCACCAACTGTAACATTCTCGATGCTTTGTTCGAAATTTCCTATACCTTCATTACCATTAGTTGGAAATTCATTGTTATTGGAGAAAACGTTCTCCATGTGTTCTGAAAATATTTGCGCCTTTTCCATATTCGTTTTGGCCCATGATGAGTCATCTTTTCTTATTGGATAATTTCTTGGTACAGGCCTCTTAACTCCTTTTGTTGCTTTCCAAAGTGAATAGTCGGTACTTTTATCAGTTGTTAACGACAACAGATGTTGCCTAAGTTCCATATCTCTGAAAAGTTTGGTTTCTGCACTGAGTTCCTTAGTGATTTTATTTAAGAGTGTCTTGTATGACGGATGTCTAGTTTGCTGCCATTTCTTACGTATTTTGCGTTTCAGTTGAATTTTTTCTCTAATATATACCGGGTAGGTTTGTTCAGAAGCAGTACTTCGATAATCAGGAGTACTTTGCCATGCGGCTTTCTGAATAGTTGCAGTTAGTATTTCAACTTCATTTTCCAAATCGTCTACAGAGATTGGTGCTTCGACTTTCAAATCTGCATTCCACAAGATTAAATTGAAATATTGCCAGTCGGTAAATTTATTTATCAAAAAGGGTGGAGGCTCTTTTGTTAGTATTTTTTCAAAAAGTGTAAGGAAGATTGGAGAGTGGTCTGAGCTTAGATCAAAACCATTTTCTATTTTTATTCGGGACGTCGATATTTTTTTGACCAGAAAAAAGTCTATTAAGTCGGGAATTTTGTTTGTATCAGTTGGCCAATAGGTTGGTGTACCTGATGAGATTATTGAGCAACCAGTATCATTCGACGCTTTGAGTAGTTCTCTGCCTTTTGTAGTTGTTAATCGGGATCCCCAGTGAGTATGTTTGGCGTTAAAGTCGCCTCCAATAATGTGCCTGTCGTTGTGTTTTTCTATCAGCTGTTTATATTGTTCGTATTTAATTTGATGTTTCGGTGGACTGTAGAGAGCTGTTATGAGTAAATTTTCATTTTTAGTGAATATTTTTATTGTGGTAGCCTGAAATTCATCCGTTTTTATTTCCTCATCTTCTATATGCTTTATCGACTTCCTAACTATAACTGCGCTACCTCCTCTAGCAGTATTCGTTGGGTGAGTGGTATGATACACCTCGTAATTTTTGAATCTTATATATGATTGAGTAGTGAAATGGGTTTCTGATATTAGACAAACATCTATTTTCTCGTTGTTGAGCACGACTTCAAGCTCCCTTTGGTGTTTGTGGAGGCCATTGGCGTTCCATAACATAATCTTAAGCGGGTTATACATGTTTAGATACGTTTGATGTTTTCTCGAGATTAGCTAGTCTGATTTCAATAGTTTTAAAAAAGTTTTCTTGAGTACTAAGCCTACTGAGTATTTGTGACAGTATATTGTTTGGAGCTTCTGAAACGATATTTCCGGTGACACTCGCATATGATTGCGGGTTTTCATTGCTATTTCGTGGAATATTGGTGTATGGTATAGTACGCTTACTGGTTGATTGTAATTTCTTGTTTCTTAGCTTCTGCAACTCTTTGGCGACTTGACATCCTCGGTATGATGCGGGATGTTGTTCACCACAATTACAGCATTTTGGACGGTCTATTTCTTTATCGCATTCGTACGAATTATGTTTACCCGCACATTTGACACACCGTGGAGGTTTATTACAGTAATTTTTGGTGTGACCAAAACTTTGGCATTGTTTACATTGAGGAAGCACTCTTTGTTGTTTTATTTCCTCGATTTGAACAATGGAGTGGCAAATACTTCTTATTTTGAATATTTTTTGGATGTCTTCTTTGGAATCAAAAGATAAAACGAACATATTAAGAGGTTGTTTAGTTTTGAATTTAAGTTTATTTTGGGCATCAAGAACATTAAAACCTTGAGATTTGAGGTCATCAATTATTGATTCTTTATCGGTTGCATAGTGGAGATTTTTTACCATCACTTTAATTGGTCTCGTATTTTTATTTTCATAGCTATGCCAAGACACCCCGATTGAAAAGAGATGTTTTGTCAACTTTCTATAATCATCAGAATTAAATGTGTTCACTTTGTATGTTTCATTACTTAGCATTTTAATTAAAAACGAGCTTGTAATATTTTGTTTTAAATCATGATGAAACTTTATGTAGTCAGTAATGCCTGATACCATTATTGGCGGTTATGAACCGATTTGAATCATACTTAGCACAGATGTTGAAAGTCATAACTTAACACGTCGTGCAAAATTTCAGCCAAATCGGATACGAATTGCGCCCCATAGACGCTGAAGAAGTCAAGACCACAGATCGGTTTATATGACAGCTATATAAAGTTATGGACCGATTTGAACCATACATAGCAAAGTTATTGGAAGTGAAACCAAAACACCACGTGCAAAATTTCAGTCAAATCGGACGAGAATTGCGCCCTCTAAAGGCTCAAGAAGTCAAGACCCAAGATCGTTTAAATTGGCAGCTA
This sequence comes from Stomoxys calcitrans, assembly GCF_963082655.1. Lineage (NCBI taxonomy): Eukaryota > Metazoa > Arthropoda > Insecta > Diptera > Muscidae > Stomoxys > Stomoxys calcitrans. Next base: position 84,217,179 of record NC_081554.1, read on the forward strand.
TATTAAAACATGGACCAATTTGGTCCATTTATAATCCCAACCAACCTACACTAATAAAAAGTATTTGTGCAAAATTTTAAGTATTTGTGCAAAATTTAAGGGGTCTTATGTGCATATTTCGAGGTATTACAAACAGAATGACGAAATTAGTGTACCCCCATCCTATGGTGGAGGGTATAAAAACGGGCACTCCTAACGTTGACGACCCACGCAAACGATAGAGAAGGTGCTGTATACGCATTGGCGGATGTATTAGAAGTACATGGCAGATATTACTGCCTTACAGGAAGTGCGATGGACTGGGAATGGCGTCACAACAACACCAAACGGTGACGAACTGTACTATTGCTGCCATGGCTTGAATTTAGCTGTGGATTTGTGGTGAATCGGAGACTGAAACACCATGTCTCTTGCATTACTTCGGTAGATGAGAAGCTAGCCGCAATCCGCATAAATGCCCCGACGGAAAACATGGACGAGCAGACCAAGGGAATTTTCTACGAGCACCTAGAAAGAGAATATGACCATGACAATAAAATCGTCCTGGGAGGTTTTAATGCGAAGATAGGGAAGGAAGTCATCTTTGGTCCAACAGTCGGAAAGTATAGCTTCCACGAGATAACGTCCGATAATGTGTTGAGGCTAATAGATTTCGCCGCGGCAAAAAACGTGTTAGTTAGCAGCACCAGATTTCAAAACATAAATATTCAGAAAGCCACACGGCTGGAACCATATTGAAGAGGAGATCCGGTCGATTGCAGAATGCTTGAGGTGGTATGGTAATAAAACGATGACTTCAGGTGAGATCATCATTAGGGACAGTAAGATATCACCTTTTATGAGGATATTACCATGCGTATCGTTTAGAAGTCGGGTCAGCGTAGTAAAGACGATTTGGCAATGAAAACCAGAATACTGCCAACAGGAAACTTGGGGAACCCAAAACCTTTTGGGGGCAAAACAGTCTATCCACTCCCTTAGGACAACGTCGTAAATCCTAAAAGGAAGTTCAGATCGTGAGAAGACTAGGTAGTATAATTTTCCATTTCATTACGGGACTCATAGGACCACGGGTGCACTTATACAGAATAGATGCGGCAAGGGATAACATGTGTAGGCAATATTTGGAAGATGGTGATGCTTTGGGGCACTTTCCATGTCATGGCCGTGATTCCGAGGCTAACAAACACTGGCACTTAGGTTGGGAACAATACCAGACTTTTATCAAGTTAGGAGCCTGAAATGCAGAACATTAAGGGATTTTGTGAGTAGCAAGGAATTCCTGACTAAGATTTTTTGAGATAACTTTAGTTATGTTAAGAGCGAATAACAGGGCACCCTCTTGTCAACATAACCCAACCTATCCTCTCATTAATGTTGGCGACATTCTCTACCATATGGTGTCGCCTTGTTACATGCCATTTGGACAATAAAAAGGAGGTCCATTATAATTGAGGTTAAACATGAATCGGATACCAATCATTAATATAATAGAAGTAGACCCTCTTTTCTTAATGGCGTGTTCATGGGCAAATTTGCGGAAAATACTATTAGTGGTATTTTGCCTTCGTGAGTTGCCATATAATACGACTAGTGCATATCACCATTGTGTTTAATAAGAACAGAAGCACTTAATTCGGCAAACTTTTTATTTCCCGACTTATCATAAAATGATTTTTTCACAAATAAATTCGCACAATTTTTTTTTTAAATTTTAACTTTCTTTTAGACACCACTCGCCCCAAAAGAGCATTGGAGGAGAACGGCGTCAGTTATTGGTTTGTAGATCGCGAATGGATGGATCAGGAAATTAAGGAAAATAATTTCTTGGAATATGGTGAACACAACGGAAATCTATATGGCACCCATATACAAACCATAAAGGATGTCATAAGTAGTGGTACGTTGTGGAAATTCCTTACCAGAATAATTCGTACCAATTTTCTGTTCTTTGTGCCATTACAGGTAAAATGTGTGTTTTGGATTGTGCTCCAAATGCTTTGAAAATTTTACACAATAGTCAAGATTTAATGCCATTTGTTATATTCATTGGAGCCCCTGGTATGGAACAATTAAAAACTATCTATGCCGAGCGTCGAGCAACGGGTTCTAATAAAAATTTAACCGTAAGTAATAAAATTTCACTATGAGGGAAGAGAAAGATGCTCAGTATGCTTTGACATTTCATCATGAATAGACTTACTAACGAGCAACGCTTGCAAATCATTGAATTTTATTACCAAAATCAGTGTTCGGTTCGAAATGTGTTCAAATTTTGACAAATTTTGTTCAGCGATGAGGCTCATTTCTGGTTGAATGGCTACGTAAATAAGCAAAATTGCCGCATTTGGAGTGAAGAGCAACCAGAAGCCGTTCAAGAACTGCCCATGCATCCCGAAAAATGCACTGTTTGGTGTGGTTTGTACGCTGGTGGAATCATTGGACCGTATTTTTTCAAAGATGCTGTTGGACGCAACGTTACGGTGAATGAACACATTTCGAACCGAACACTGATTTTGGTAATAAAATTCAATGGTTTGCAAGCGTTGCTCGTTAGTAAGTCTATTCATGATGAAAAGTCAAAGCATACTGAGCATCTTTCTCTTTGACACCATGTCTGAAATCCCACGTGATCTGTCAAATACTAATGCATGAAAATCCTAACCTCAAAAAAATCACCCTTTAGTTATTGCGTCAATGTCTTTGTAACACGAGGAATTTGGAAACGCATAGTGGTGTCCGCTTAAAAAATGCCACAATTTATGTTGGACCATAAATTGGTTAAATCACTTCCTCTACTCGATATATTGTAGAAAGGTCAAAATCGAATCATGTTAATGCTGCTATCACACTATATGTGATAGTCTTATGACATGTCACTTTCGCAACTGGTCATGGATGTGAAAATTGTCAATTGTCATACGATTCATCATATTTGCTATCACACTTTATATATTACTAGCCAAACCGGGCCCGCTCCGCTGCTCCTTCTTTAACTCTCTAATATCTTTTTAGGGTTGGGACACTTCGCCCTGAATGCGGATATCGAATTCGTGCCATTGTAGCCTATGATGCTGAACGCATTCGAATCCTGGCGAGAACATCGGACAATGCGGTGTTTATTCCCTCTTAATGTTGGCGACATTTGCGAGGTACAATGCCATGCATGGTCATTTCAAAAAATTTCCCCAAAGAGATGTCGCACTTCGGGACGCCGTTCGGACTCGGCTATAAAAAAAGGTCTCTTATCATTGAGTTTAAACTTGAATCGCGCAGCACTCATTGATGTGAGAGAATTTTCTCATTCTCGGTTCCTGGTGGTAATGTTCTTCCTAGGATAATGTTCTCATTAGGGGAGGGATAGCACCTCAGACATTTCAACTCAAATATAGATATCAAATTCGTGCAAATTACATCACTTTTCTACAAAATTGGATCAAATTCATTTTCTACTCTCAAATAACTTTCAGTTGAGTCCCATATTGTCATAATGGGTCAAATAACCCATTTAACGTATCTTTAGCAGGAAAAGCGCCACCCGATATCTGAAAATTATATAGCCTATGTTTCCTTCCAAACAAACGTATACAATCTATGAAAATTTTAAGAAAATCGGTTCAGTCAAGTGTCATATAGTCAAAATGGGTCTAATGGCGTTTTTGAGGGGTGGCGTAACCCCTTATACTTCGATCTGATTTTGTATGCCAGATTCGAAATCTACTCCCGAATACCTTTCATTTGAGCCCCATATTGAAATGATCGTCCAATATATCTGTTTGGGGGAGTTTTAGGGTTGGGGCGGCCCGATGGGTATTAAGATTACCATATTCGTATTCTACTCTCCAATACCTTTCATTTGATACCTATATTGTCAAGTGTCATATAGTCAAAATGGGTCTAATGGCGTTTTTGAGAGTGGCGTAGCCACCTATACTTCGATCTGATTTTGTATGCCAGATTCGAAATCTACTCCCGAATTACTTTCATTTGAGCCCCATATTGAAATGAACGTCCAATATATCTGTTTGGGGGAGTTTTAGGGTTGGGGCGGCCCGATGGGTATTAAGATTACCATATTCGTATTCTACTCTCCAATACCTTTCATTTGATACCTATATTGTCCCGATCGGTCCACTTTTGATTTTGGGTTGTATTCTTGGCATAAGGGGGAGGGTCCGTCCTCCGTTCGATATCGAAATATTTATAGTTTATTTGTTTTATTGAGTTTTATTGAGTACGTCGGAGTATATTTGGGTATAGGAGAAGTGGGTATCCAAAGTTTGGCCCTACCGATCTAGCCATATCAGTCCGTTTGTGGAAATCACGGTAGCGTTTAAACAAATAAAGCAATTCGTTTGAAATTTGGCACAGATATTTCTTATCGATGTAGGCCGATAAAACGGAACAAATCGGCCCATATTTAGATAAAGCTCCCATATACACCGTTCTCCCCACAAGACTTCTTAAGCCCCTAGAGGACGCCATTATTATGCGATATGGCTGAAAGTTAAACTATAACACTCAAGAACCAATCCAAATATGGTCCAAATGGCTCCATAACCTGCTAAAGTTCCCATGCAAACCGATTTCCCAATTTGACTTCTTGAGCCCCTAGAGGTCGAAATTCTTATCCGATAATGCACAATGACCTCTGGTATGATCTCCAATATTCATGCCAAGTATGGCCCGAATCAATCCATAACCATATTTGCCTTTATCTAAAGTTGACTTCATAGGATTTATTTCTTAACCTCTCTCACTATCATTTTTTTGTTTCTGCCTTTAAAGAGATGCCGTGCAATGAACTTCACCCATGCAACCCATGGTGGAGGATAAATACACCCATAGAAAAAAGTCAGCTTATAAAAGTAAACACTGTCTGCTGACTGTTATTAGTAAATTTTGTTTCTTTCCCAGCAGTAGTTCTGCTATTATAGCAAATGTTATCAATTTCAGAACAGCAGGCTAACTGCTGAAAAGTCTATTGCTTGCTCAAATGACTGCTGATCATTACTGATGAGATTGTTAGAAGGAGTTAAAAAATATAATAGAGAACAAGTAAAATCGTGCTAAGTTCCGAAGGGTCGAATCTACCCTCCACCATGGATCGCTTTTGTCGAGTTCTTTTCCGGCATCCCTTCTTAGGTAAAAAAAGGATAAAATAAAAGATTTGTCTTGCTATTAGAGCGATTACAAAATATGGTCCGGTTCGGGCTACAATTAAATTATATGTTGGAGACCTGTGTAAATAAAATGTCAGCCAATTCGAATAAGAATTGCGCCCTTTGGGGGCTCACGAAGTAAAATGGAGAGATCGATTTATTGGGTTGCCAAAAAAGTAATTGCGGATAGTTTAAAAGAAAGTAAATGCATTTTTAATAAAACTTAGAATGAACTTTAATCAAATATACTTTTTTTACACTTTTTTTCTAAAGCAAGCTAAAAGTAACAGCTGATAACTGACAGAAGAAAGAATGCAATTACAGAGTCACAAGCTGTGAAAAAATTTGTCAACGCCGACTATATGAAAAATCCACAATTACTTTTTGGGCAACCCAATATATGGAAGCTGATCAGGCTATAGACCGATTCAGACCATTATAAACACGTATGTTGATAGTCGTGAGAGGATCCGTCGTACAAAATTTCAAGCAAATCGGATAATAATTGCGACCTCTAGAGGCTCAAGAAGTCAAGATCCCAGATCGGTTTATATGGCAGCTATATCAGGTTATGAACCGATTTGAACCTTATTTGGCACAGTTGTTGAAAGTAAGAAAAAAATACGTCATGCAAAATTTCATCCAAATCGGAATTGCGCCCTGTAGAGGCTCAAGAAGTCAAGACCTAAGATCGGTTTATATGGCACCTATATCAGGTTATGGACCGATTTGAACCAAACTTGGCGCAGTTGTTGGATATCATAACAAAATTTCATTAAAATCGGATAGGAATTGCGCTCTCTAGTGGCTCAAGAAGTCAACATCCCAAGTCGGTTTATATGGCAGCTATATCAGGTTATTGACCGATTTTAACCATACTTAGCACAGTTGTTGGAAATCATAACAAAATACGTTTCATTCACGTATCATTTCATTCCAATCGGATAAGAATTGCGCCCTCTAGAGGCTCAAGAAACCAAGACCCAAGATCGGTTTATTGGGCAGCTATATCAAAACATGGACCGATATGGCCCATTTACAATCCCAACCGACCTACACTAATAAGAAGTATTTGTGCAAAATTTCAAGCGGCTAGCGTTACTCCTTCGAAAGTAAGCGAGTAGTTACAAACAGAATGACGAAATTAGTATACCCCCATCCTATGGTGGAGGGTATAAAAATACAAAGTAATACTCAGTTTTTGATCGCAGTAAGTAAAGAAACCATCAACTTCTCTTACTGCGCTCGAAGAAAGGTACTCTGATGTGATCCAATGTTCGTCTCAAAGAGGCATGATTCTACCATTGCACAGCTCACTAATTAGGACTGATAATATCGGACTGATGATGAAGCTTTGGTCAGTTTCGAAATCGCGATATCCGTAGCCTGTCCAATGCATTTATAATACGCCACATTACCTTAACTTTTTAAGAAGGTAGTTTATTTGATTTCAATTCGAAAAAGAAATCTAACAAAATGAAACAAACAAAACAAAACAAGTCAAAGTGTACTAAGTTCGGCCGTGCCGAATCTTGGGAACCCACCACCATGGATTCTGCGGCTTCCAGTGACTCAAGAAGTCAAATCGGGAAATACGGTTTATATGAGAGCTATATCAGGTTATATACCGATTTGAGCCGTAGTTGGCGCAGTTGTTGGAAGTCATAACAGAAAACTATGTGCAAAATTTCAGCCAAATGGGACAAAAATTGCGGTTTCCAGGGGATCAAGAAGTTAAATCGAGAGATCGGTTTATATGGGAGCTATATTAGGTTACATACCGATTTGAACCGTACTTGGCACATCTGTTGGAAGTCATAACAGAAAACTATGGGCAAATCGGACAAAAATTGGGCCTCCCAGGGATTCAAGAAGTCAAATAAGGAAATCGGTATATATGGGAGCTATATCAGGTTATAGACCGATTTAGACCGTTATTGGGACAGTTGTTGGAAATCATAACATAACACTATGCGCAAAATTTCAGCCAAATCGGATGAAAATTTTGGCTTCCAGTGGCTCAAGAAGTCAAATCGGGAGATCGGTTAATATAGGATCTATATCAGGTTATATACCGATTTGGACCATACTTGGCACAGCTGTTGGAAGACATAACAGAAAACTATGTGCAAAATTTCCAAATCGGACAAAAATTGCGGCTCCTAAGAACTCAAGAAGTCAAATCAGGAGATCGGTTTTTATGGGAGCTATACCAGGTTATAGACCAATTTAGACCGTTATTGGCGCAGTTGTTGGAAATCATAACATAACACTATGCGCAAAATGTCAGCTAATTCGGATGAAAATTTTGGCTTCCAGGGCCTCAAGAAGTCAAATCGGGAGATGGGTTTATATGGGAGCTATATCTAAATCTGAACCGATATGGTCCACTTGCAATCCCCAACGACCTACATCAATATTAAATATCTGTGCAAAATTTCAAGCGGCCAGCTTTACGCGTTCGATCGCTATCGTGATTTCGACAGGCGGACGGACGGACATGGCTAGATCAACTCACAATGTTGAGACGATCAAAAATATATACTTTATGGGATCTTAGATGAATATTTCCAGGTGTTATTGGGTTGCCCAAAAAGTAATTGCGGATTTTTTAAAAGAAAGTTCTAATAAAAATTAGAAAGTTTTAATAAAAATTAGAATGAACTTTAATCAAATATACATTTTTTACACTTTTTTTCTAAAGCAGGCTAAAAGTAACAGCTGATAACTGACAGAAGAAAGAATGCAATTACAGAGTCACAAGCTGTGAAAAAATTTGTCAACGCCGACGATAAAATTACAAAAAAAATTACTTTTTGTTAAAAATACCTCAAGTACTGACAATATATGACCGGCTGTAGTAGGCAAACATAAATAATAGCGTAAAATAAAATAATAAGCCAAATTTTTTTGGCAGTTCAGCAATAATACACCATGAATATTTTAGCAGATTTTTGTATTTAAATCGGCAATTTTTATAGTTAAAATAGCAGACGAAATGTTTGCTAAAACAGCAGCCCATTGCTCTTTTAGCAAACATTTTTGCTATTTTGAATATCAAATTTCGAACTAAGCAAATGTTTGCTTGTTATTTTTTAATTATTATTTTTTTTTTACTTTCAGTTCGATCGTCAGAGTTCTATACGTTTCAGTTCAAGGCGAGCCCGCACCTTGGAATCTCTGGCATCCCTATATGAGGTTTGAATAAAAGATTTGTCGTCGTTATCCTTTGAGTTTTCATAACACTGTTTTGCTTTACAGGATGACGACTTAATTTCCACCGTGGAAGAAAGTTCATTTGTACAACGAAAATATGAGAAATATTTCGATATGGTCATAATCAACGAAGATTTTGATGATACATTCCGTCAGGTAGTGGAAACACTGGACGAGATGAGTCATCAAGAGCAATGGGTGCCAGTTAATTGGATTTACTAAAACAAATCAATGACTTTATCAAAAAAAGAAAAAAATAATATTTATTAGCAAACAAAAGAAATGAAAGAAAACACATCATACACAAAGAAGAAACGATGACGAAACGATGAAAAATTAACGAACAGCTGCTTCCTCGGAAATGCTCTTAATAATGCAAGAAAACGGTTGGTTGGCCCATGGCCCATCAACAACGGTTGCATGTGATCGACCAATTCCCTCACTTTCTCCAATAGCATATTGCATAATTAATAATGGAATAGAAAAACTAAACAAAGTGTTCTTATTTGTTAATTTTAGCTTTTAATGTTGAAGTTTTGAACCAAAAAGAAAAACACAACCGAATCCATTTTTTGAATCTCTCTCCTCCTTATAAATGTGTGGGTTTTTGTAAAGCAAAGGGTATAATTTTTAAACAAAATCTAAAGTGCGCAGTTGTTGATTATTTGTTAGTAAATGTATGCTTCAATGTATTTTTATGATAAGTTAAATTGTGACAGCCCTCCTATATAGGGATATGCCTATACAAATACGGTTTATTTCGTTTGTATTGACTTTGTAAACTATGTGTAACTCGAATTCGTCCATTTACAATTTAATTGTTGCAATTTTTATACATTTCTATTTAATTTTAGTTTCATAAAATGATTTTTTTATTCAATTTTTTATACATACTACATACATTTTCTACTGAATAAGTACAATTTTGTATTTCTCCAAAATACTAGAATTTTTTCTTTGCGATTTATGAAAAAAGATAAATAGTTATTTTATTATATATTTATGTATTTCATTATTATTATAGTTTATTTTTTATTTTTTTTTTTTGATGAGCTGTTAACTACCGAACTATAGAAATCAAACAAAACAAAGCCCTTGAAAGTTATTTCTGCATTTCGCTATAACATCGTATATCATCTACAATTAATTAAATTACATATATGTATATGTATGTATGTATGTTACAACATTATTAAAACTTTACTTCTCAAAAATAATCATAAATCCAATTTACCATACAAATCGACATCAAAGTGAAATATTTATTCAAGCTACTATTTTGTGCTTTTCAAAGTAATATGAATAAATAATACAATGCATATTTGGCTCAAAAATCTATTTTTGTTTTATTTTTTGATCCTCAAGATAAGAACGACACTCATGTAGTTGACCGACGGCACCCAAAGACAACCGGTTCTATGTGCTAGATTTACCCGATGAAGTGATTCATCGGCAGGGGCAAAAGGTATACAACACACTGTGGCAAAAACAACCGCTAACTGAGGAGGGTTTTAAGCCCACCCACGCGGACCAGGGTCTCAGCTTCCCGGCACGGGAAAGCTGTGAGCACCACACAAGCTGGAACATTTAGGTCCGATCTGTGTGGTGTTCATTGCTGTCGCGAGAAGCGTAGCTGCAAGTCCACAAGTTGCGAATAGTGGAATCCTCCATACGGAGTAGCTGCAACCAGAGTCGCGGACAATTAGCGAAGAGTCTCAGTGAGAGACCGGGCGGCAACGGCTCTTGCTTTAATACTGAGTGCCTATGATGTTCGATATGATAAGGCGAGTTATTGGCGCCCTTAAACAACCAATGGTCACCCTGTTCCCGCGGCGATTGGTCCTTAGGACCGGAACGAGCTTGCTCATCTACAGAAGCTTGACGAAGATCGCCACCTCCACATGAAAAAGTGGTTACAACAACAACAACAGGGTCTCAGCTTAGCTACAATCTCACAAATTTGTAGGTGACGGTAGTGATTCTTATTAGGTTAGGTTGTAAAGAGGGTGCATATATTAATCCACCCCATTCCACTGCGGACATACACCTAAGCCAGTAAACGGCTTGTTGTGCGCTCTAAAACTATAAAGTAACCTCTAAAAATATATATTGGGTTGCCCAAAAAGTAATTGCGGATTTTTCATAAAGTCGGCGTTGACAAATTTTTTCACAGCTTGTGACTCTGTAATTGCATTCTTTCTTCTGTCAGTTATCAGCTGTTACTTTTAGCTTGCTTTAAAAAAAAGTGTAAAAAAAGTATATATGATTAAAGTTCATTCTAAGTTTTATTAAAAATACATTTACTTTCTTTTAAAAAATCCGCAATTACTTTTTGGGCAACCCAATAATTGTATGTTAGGAATTCCGTGCTACTTACAAAATCCTTAATTGTTTTCAATACCACTCTCCTAAGTTGGTTCATGTCTGGTATTGTGTCTCCACCCAAGTGCCGGTATCTGTTAGACGCGAAAGCCGGGCAATGACAAAGGAAATGCTCTAACGTCTCATCATCTTCCCCGCATGCCCTACACATGCCCCCTATACGATTTTAGCCGTCCTACCGACCGTTTCGCTGTTCCACAATGTTGCATGCGCCTTCGGTGTCCACTCCCTTTACTCGGACTGCGTCGACCCGAAAGGCTTCGGGTTAACCAAGTTTATTGACGGCAGTCCTCTGGCCTTCACCGCCAAATCGTCGGCCCTTTCATTTCCCCTTGCTCCATTATGGCCCGGCACCCAAATGGCGTTAATCTCCTTACACTGGTATGCTAACGCGAGACTTGACGTTCTCGCGTTAGCACACCACCACTTCACGCATTCCATGATCGGCCGGATCTCCGCCTGCAGGACTGTATTATTGTCAGGATCTCCGGCTGCAGGACCGTATTATGGTCAGACAGTCCCCATTTCGAGCCTACAGCCCGTCTACATAGTGCCAAACATCTGTGAGTCCTGAATGTGACACTTCCAATTCAGTTTCCTACCGAAGATCACACCTAATTATTTGACCTTGTCATATATCGAAATCGTCTTATTGAGGCAACGTGGTGCGTTAAATTGGCCCATCTTCGTCTTCCTCGTGAACAGGCATATTTCAGTCTTCTCTGGGTTAACATTGAGACCTCTGGGTGGTCACCCATAAATGACCTATTATGGATGCTGACTGAGGAGGGATTTGAACCCGTCTGCTAGGCAGATGATGTTATAATACTTCTAAGGGGTAAGGATCCGAACGAGCTATGTAGAAGGGCCGAAAGGGTCTTGCATATGTCATATGACTGGGCTAGATCCAGAGGTCTCAATGTTAACCCCGAGCGATTGTTATTGGTTTTTTAAAAGCGCCATACGAATATCAAAGGCACTCAGTATTTAAGGGAGACACGTGCCCCGGCCTCTCAGAGAGTCTCTCGATACGATATCGCCAATTGTCCAAGACTGCAGTTGCAGCTACTCCGTATACGGAGGATTCCACCTACAGGAGCTTGACGGGGATCTGTCGATACGATATAGCCAATTGTCCAAGACTGCAGTTGCAGCTACTCCGTATATGGAGGATTCCACAATACGCATGTTGAAGACGCGCCCGCCCGGTAACTCTTAGCTAAGCTTCTCATGATGACGATGCAAATCACACACATCGGAGCTTAAAGTTCCAACCCATGTGGTGCTCATAGTTATCCCGTGCCATGTTACAATCTCATCGGCTAATTTGCCATAAGATAGATTTTTTATTTTTATACCACCACTGTGGTACAGGGTATTATAAGTTAGTGCTTTTGTTTGCAACTCTAAGAAGAAGACGAAGTAGACCCATTAATAATTATACCGATCGGCTTAGAATCACTTCCTGATTCGAATCAGCTATGTCCGTCTGTCCGTCGGTCCGTTTGTCTGCCTGTCTGTCTGTCCATGTATTCTTGTCACAAGCTACAGGTCACATTTGTTGTCCGACCGTCACAAATTTTGCACAAGTCACTTTCTTGGTTCAAGGACGAATGCTATTAATTTTGAAAAAAAATCGGTGCAGTTTTACATATAGCTCCCATATGTATCTTCCATCCGATACGGCCTTTGAAGGCTATATAAGCCACAATTTTGGTCCGATCTTCACAAAATTTTGCATGAGATGTTTTATTTGATGTTCCAATATGTGTGCAACATTTCATAAAAATCGGTCTAGATTTAGATATAGCTCCCATATATATTTTTCATCCGATATGGCATATTAAGGCTGTAGAAGCCACAATTTTGGTCCGATCTTAACAAAATTGTGCACGAGAAGTTTTATTTGATGTTTCAATAGGTATTCCTAATATCTGACTATATTTCAACATAGTTTCCATGTATTAAAAATAGTACGCAGACTCGGTGGTGTAGGGTATTGTATAGTCGGATCCGCCCGACTTTTGCCTTTCCTTACAGGTTTCTTTTTGACAGTGTGCCGGCTAATCCGCGAGGATGTGGCCGATCAATGCACACCATTCCGTACCAACACAAGACAAGTAAAAACGTGTTAAGTTCGGGCGTGCCGGACTTTGGATATCCAACACCATGGATATATTAATCATCCTTTTTTTTATTATAAATCCACTACCATATCTATATATCTAAATAGGAACTGGTCTGGATAGTATTTTATTCAGTTCCCGAGAACTCGTATCGTATACAAGTTACAGTTTCAGCGAAATCAGTCAATAAATCCGCTTTTTATGGGATAAAGAAATCGGTCTATATGGCAGCTATATCTTTATAGTCTGGTCTGGACCATATTTGGGTCGGATGTTGGAAGGTTTAAAACAACCCACTATTCACATTTCACCGAAATTGCTTCTATGGGCTTCAAACCCTTAATCGGCAGATCGGTCTTTATGGCATCTATATTTAAATATTGTCCGATCTGAACCATAGTTGAGCATATGTCGGGAAGCTTTAAGAAACTCACTGCTTCAAATTTCATTTAAAAAACTCACTGCTTCAAATTGATGATAAATGTAGATCGGTCTGTGAGTCAGATGTCTGGAGGCTAAAAACAACTCACTGTTACAAATCAGGTAATCAATGCAGCTTTTATGGGCTTCAGACCCTTTAGCGGCAGATCGGTCTATATGGCAACTATATCTAAATATGATCCGATCTGAACCATATTCGAATCGGACGTAGGGAAGCTTAAAACAACTCACTGTTTTAAATTTCAGCAAAATCAGATAATAAATAAAGCATGTATGGCTTTCATACCCTTTATCGGCAGATTGGTCTATATGCCACCTATATCTAAATATAGTTCAATCTGAACCATATTTGGATCAGATGTCGGGTGGCTTAAAACAAAATCGGGTAATAAATGCAGCTTTTATGTGCTTAAAACCCTTTATCGGCAGATCGGTCTATATGGCAGCTGTATCTAAATATTGTCCGATCTGAACCATATTCGGATCAGGCTTAAAACAGCTCACTGTTTCAAATTTCATAGAAATCCGGTAATAAATAAAGCTTTTATGGGCTTCAGAACGTTTATCGGCGGATCGTTCTATATAACAGCTATATCCAAATGTAGCCCTATTTGGCCCGTTCAAACATTTAACCTGCGTGCAGCAAAAAGATGCATCTGTGCCAAATTTCAGCTCTATATCTCAATTTTTGACAAACAGACATCGTTAAATCGTCTTAGAAATTTACATATATGTATATACTTTGCGGGGTCGTAAATTGATATTTTGATGTGTTACAAACAGAATGACTAAATGAATATACCCCCTTATCCTATGATGGTGGGTATAAAAAGGGGTGAGTCCATTTATGATTTTATTTCTGGCAATTTTGGCAAGTGGATTTGTAATATTTTTATTGTTCCTACTTTTATGATTAGTAATCGGTCTAAGGAGGTATTCGAGGAGAATTCCTTTTCGGACCATAACAAGTATCCACCTTACAGGAACCCTAGAAAAACTAACTCGAACCGCCACGCTAATGAACCATAATCAATATAATTAATGAACAGTATTTTGGACTGGTATAGGAATCCAACATCAGAATTTAGAGCACATGTGGTTTAGAGTTTACTAAAAAATCTATTATGGAACAAATTAGAGGGAAACTAACTTCTAACAAGATGAATTGAGTGCTGCCCGATTCAAATTGAAGCTCAATGATAAGGGAACCTCCTGTTTTATGCCGAGTCCAAACGGCGTGCCACTGAAAAGTGACGCCTCTTTGTTGAGAAGTTGTACATGGCTGAAATACTCACAAATGTGGCCAGCATTTGGTTAGGGGATAACAACCGCTGGAAAATGTTTTAAGGTGTTCTCGCCGGCGGGATGGATGCAAAAGGCGGGCATACTAACCTATGCACCACGGTGGCTTACATTCCTTCTGATGTTTCAGATGTATTTAAAATATACATGCATCCGAGATGGATATTTGGGTTCTTAAAAATTGCATCACTTCACATTTATGCAGTATGTTGCTTAAACGAGAATTTACTTTAGACCAAAGCTATGCCCCGCTGGTCGTTACCTAAGGGAGAATGCCATGAAATGTGATGCGTATTGAAGTCCCCTGGAACCGGACGATTTTGGCCAGATAGTAGTCCACTTATGTCGGGCTAGTAATGCAAATGCAAATTTGCCCATGAACATTCCACTAAGGAACAGGGCGAACTTCTAAAATATCAATGAGTGCTGTTCCATTCAATTTTAAGCTCAATGATAAGGGGCCTCTTTTTATAGACGAGTCCGAACGGCGTGCTGCAGTGCGACACCTTTTTAGAGATGACGCATTCTATCTCTGCTGTACCGGACCTTACTGCTTTCCCCATGCGCTCCATGTAGGGATCACTAGCGCCAGGCGCAGGCGAGATGGGTCTATACTGCACGGAATGGTGTATCACGAAGGCAAATCCCCCACTTCCATTCCTTGAGCGATCCTTACGTAGCACATTGTATCCGTCACAACTGCGCAAGCTGCAGGTGTTGCTCAGCTTTGTCTCCTGGATCGCTGCAACCAATACGTTCGTCCGACTCATAAAATTCACAATCACCACGGATACCGTTGCAATTCAATTGCAAAAATGATACACTTCCCGATTCATTGCTGTTGCGAGAAACTTAGCTGCGAGCTACCGGGAGCGACCACAGGGTGCGTATAGCGGAATGCTCCATACGGAGTAGCTGAAGCGGCAGTCGCGGACAATCAGCGGAATTGAGCGGAGAGTCGCAGTGAGAGGTCGGGCGGCACCGGCTATTGCACAAATACTGAGTGCCTATGATGCTTGATATGACAAGGATAGTTATTCACGCCTTTAAATAACCAATGGCCACCTTGTTCCTGCGGCGATTCATACTATATATTCATTCATACAATATATGAAATGTTGATTTAATTCAGCGATGTCCAACCCCTTGCAGTAGCGTTGATGGCAAGTCACACGTATACTTATTCTCTGTGTTTCAGTCGGTGTTGAGACAGCAACGAATGGACATGTGAAGAGGTACAGGGTGGCTGATGAATATTGCTACAATGATGAATATTGCTACATTTTTTTTTCGGTGTATGGAATACATTTTTCTTTTATTCATGTTAAATTAAATTATTAAATTAATTATTAAATTATTATTAATTAAATTAATTAATTAATTAATTAAATTAATTATTAAATTATTATTATTAAATAGAAAAAAAGTTATTACATTTTTTTTTTGGTAGCGGCTTTCATCAGCCACCCTGTATATGCATCGTTTTCCGTTTTTTTAATAAAGATTTTTGTTGATTAAACGCTTGGAAGATTCATTCAGTTCAAAAAATGGTTATTTAGGTACTGAGAGAATTAAAAATACTTAAAGAGAGTAATACACACATACAGCCACATTTTCATTTTGGACATCGCTGATTTAATTAGAAGTACTATAAAATAATGCGACACAATATTCACCTATGTTGGCGATATCAATGATTTTGACTATAACCTCAAAAAAAAATAATAACATGTTCTCCATACATATATTCCAACGTACCATTAATTATTATTACTTTGTATGTTTAAAAATATATTTCTCAAATTACACAAAAATCCATATTACATTATATGTGAATGGGAATTATTTAAAATATACCTAGGGATTTTTCCATAACAACGTGGGGCTGTCTGATAAATTCGAAATTTTCTGGTACACCCAAAAAGTCTTGGAAACCAATCATTTCATCGCGGCCCAATAAAACATCTTCCATCATGTGGCTAAAAAATTAGAGAAAAGCAAATACAACTGCACATTAGATATCAATGATAAAGATATAATAATAAAATTGCTGGGAAAAGTCATCCAAGGTTTCCATATTATAAGGTGGATTAAGTTTAACATCAATTCTCCATTTAACGAAAAACATTTTAAGATGCATATTAAATTTTCTTTCTTTATATCTGAGACCGTAAAGGCCTAACAATAGGCTTTTTGCTCACATACAGGAGCGTGACGAGGCTCGCCACCTTCACATGAAAATGTGGCTACAACAACAACAACCAAGTGTTGTGTTTCCATCCTTAATTTTCCTGCTTCCTTAATTTTCTGTAAAATATCCAAAACTAGTATCTCTGCAAATCTGGTATGTACAAATCTGCAAAGCCTTACGCTTTAGGTGGGCCGTCGTTTTGTACCCACAAGATGATTTTAGATGGGTGCTGCTCGCTCGGAATAAATATTTGTCCCCTGAAGCAGGTGCTCAACATGAGGTCGACGCTCATTGTCGGCAGCACTTGCCGACAGTGAGTTGTTTTGAGCCTCCCGATATCCGATCGGACTATATTTAGATATAGCTGCCATATAGACTGCTCTGCCGACAAAGGGTCCCATGACCATAAAAGCCTCTAGACATCTAAAAGCTTTATTTATTACCCGATTTGATACAATGAGAAGGTTAAAGTCTCCCAACATCCGACCTAAGTATAAAAAATAAAGCTGCCATATAGACAGATCTGCCGATAAAGAGTCTGAAGCCCAAAAAAGCTTTATTTATTACACGACTTTGCTGAAATTTTAAATAGTGAGTAGTTTAAGGCCTTCCAACATGGGACGTAAATATGGTTCTGATGGAACTATATTTAGATATAGCTGTCATATAGACCGATCAGACGAAAAGTGGTCTAAAGCCCATAAAATCTTTAGTTATTACCTGATTTAGCTGAAATTTGATACAATGAGTAGGTAAAAGCCTCCCAACATCCGAACTAAATATGTTTCTGATCGGACTATATTTAGATAAAGATGCCATATAGACAGACCTGCCGATAAAGGGTCTGAAGCCCATAAAAAAGATTTATTTTTTATCCGATTTCGCTAAAATTTTAAATAGTGAGTAGTTTTAAACCTCCCAGGATAGGACCTAAATATGGTTCTGATCGGACTATATTTAGATGTCATATAGACCGATCTGACTATAAGGGGTCTGAAGCCCATAAAAGCTTTATTTTGAAACCGATTTTGCAGAAATTTTAAATAGTCAGTTATTTTTGCCTCTCAGCATAGGAACTTAATATGGTTCTGGTCGGACTATATTTAGTTATAGCTGTCATATAGACCGATTTGCCGATTAGGGGTCTGAAGCCCATAAAAGCTTTATTTTTTATCCGATTTCACGGAAATTTGAGCCTGCCGACATCCGACCCAAATATGAGTCAGATCAGACTATATACTTATAGCTATCATGTATGTAATGTAATGTAACTTGTATATGAGCTCTCGGGACCTGAATAAAATACGAACAAGACCAGCCCATATAAATATATAACAACGGATATAGTAGTGGAGTTATAATGAAATAGGATGATTATTATATCCTTGTTTAAATTGTTCCAGATCGATCCAGATTTGGTTATAGGTGCCATATAGAACAATCTCTCGATTTAAAGTCATGGCCCTATAAAAAGCCCACTTATATCAGGTTCTTGAACGATTTGAACCGTACTCAGCACAGTTGGAGGTCATAACAGAACGGTACTTGCAAAATGTCAGCCTATTCGGACAAAAATTGTGACTTCCATGGGCTCAAGAAGTAAAATCGGAAGATCAGTTTATATGGGAGCTATATCAGGTTCTTGAATGATTTAAACCGTACTAAGCACAGTTGGAAGTCAAATAGAACAGTACTTGCAAAATTACTGCCAAATCGGACAAAAATTGCGGCTTCAATGGGCTCAAGAACTCATCGGAGATCGGTTTATATGGGAGCTATATCCAAATATGATACAATTTTTCCATATATTTTAGGAATACATAAAACAATAAAAAATGGTGTCTGAGGCATATTCTGAAACATTGCAACATACCCAAACATGACTACCAAGCTCAGCTGGGAGCTACCGGGCGCGTCCACAGGTTGCGGATAGTGGAATGCTCCATATACGGAGTAGCTGGAGCTACAGTCGCGGACAATCAGCGGTATCGAGTGGAGAGTCTCAGTGAGAGGTCGGTTGGCGCCGGCTCTTGCATAAATACTGAGTGCCTATGATACTCGATATGACAAGGCGAGTTATTGGCGCCTTTAAATAACCAATGGCCTAAACGTTCCCGCGGCGATCGGTCCTTTGGACCGGAACTAGCTTGCTCACATACGGAGCTTGACGAGGATCGCCACCTCCACATACCAATGTGGTTACAACAACAACAACAACAACAACAACATGACTACCAAGCCTATTTTTTAGCATGAGGCCTTCCAAAATGTAAAAAAATGTATTTTCCAGAGTAAACTATAATCATACCTTGACTGTAGAAATGGTAAACGTCCTACTTGTCTGGCTGCATGTAGTTCCATTCCCATCTTTAATGGAGCATTAAGACCTTCGCGATTCCTCAACATTTGCATATGCAAATTGTATTGATGAGTTTCATAGTTGGCTTCAGAATCCTGTAAACGATGGATATGGGCAACCTGCATCAAACAATTGCTCTTGCCGGGCACAGCTGCGGATGGTGAGGCATCTAACACAGTATTGGCAGTGGGCTGAACTTTAATTGAGGTTTCCTAAATGTAAAGCATAATAAATGAGTTGCTCCAACTTCTTACACCAGCAACAATTTACCATTTTAAAGAATTATTAGTTTTAGTTTGTGGCAATATGAAATCTTTGCGAAGTAATGTTTCTTCTTCTTCCCCCTCAACTAGATGACTTGTTTTTTTTTTGTGAATGTTTGCGGGTATTCAATTACCGATTACCTTGTAGTTTGAACGATATGTTCGAATATTTCGAACGAGGCGGATCAAAAAATCATGTTTATTAATTTATTGTGCAGTATGTTGTTGTTGCAGGCAGCAGACAAGATATATTCATTTACAGATGTGGCAGTTGCCCAACGACAAAATATTGTGTGCACTATCTGTCAAAATCGGTGATTAGTGCAACTACAATATGATTTTGTGTACCCCTGCAAACATTTTCTATCGTGCGAGTCACTAAATCTGCACTCAATGAAGTTGAAAACAATCTCAGGCGATATCATTTCTTACTCTAATTAGTGTCTCGGCCACTTGGCGATTTAAGCCCATGAGTGACTAAATAGGTACTAAAAAAGTTTAAAATTCGATTATCAACGTCAGTAATTAAAAATATTGTTTTTTGCTCAATTTTCTTTTTTACCTATTAGAGCGATGCATATTTTATTTCTTTTTCAAATCGAGATAAATAGTCGAAGATTTTTTTGCCATGATTCTCCCTGACTGGGATTTGAACAGCAAACCTTACGATTGTGAGGCGTATGCTATCCCTTCGTGCGAAGCGTCTTTCTTCATTCCCATTCTCTTGGGTTGGGTTTTTAGTCAACGTCCAAAACAACAGCAAAAAATCTATTTTTAAATTTGTAACAATAAGAGTTGATTATGAGAAACTAATTCGCGAAACATGAATGATAGAATTCCGAAAGCAATGTATTTTGTTGTTTTGAATCATGAAATCTCTACAAACTATCATACAAAAGAACCTAAAAGTATTCTGGAAGGGAGTGAGAAAGTCACTTCCAAAATTTTGGAGGGATTTTACTAGTTCGCACCCTTTTTCGTTGTTTGTGTGGTATGGTTCTTAACTATAATACACACATATCACCAAAACTCATTAAAATAGTAGACTTCGCGAGAAAAAATTGTACTCAGCTGTTTACGGTACACTACCTGAAGCACTCCATCGGGTCAATCCGGTACATACAACCGGCTGCCAAGGGATTGTCGGTGGTTGTTTAATTGTGTTATATAGTTTAAGTGGTGCCTGCCAAATTCTGAATGGTTGATGTCTACGACTATACATAGTTATTGGAGTTGCCAACCAAGAATGAGAATAGATGGTGTCTTAGATTTCAAGAGAATTATTTTAGACAGTCCTTTTTGTAGTTTGTCTTCCGGTTGTAAGATGTCACCCATAGCGGTTATTATATGAACTTCTGCAGAAATTGTTTTTCTTTTTATACCCTCCACCATAAGATGGGGGGTATACTAATTTCACCATTCTGTTTGTAACTACTCGAAATATTCGCCTGAGACCCCATAAAGTATATATATTCTTGATCGTCGTGAAATTTTATGTCGATCTAGCCATGTCCGTCCGTCTGTCTGTCGAAAGCACGCAAACTTTCGAAAGAGTAAAGCTAGCCGCTTGAAATTTTGCACAAATACTTCTTATTAGTGTAGGTCGGTTGGTATTGTAAATGGGCCATATCGGTCCATGTTTTGATATAGCTGCCATATAAACCGATCTTGGGTCTTGACTTCTTGAGCCTCTAGAGTGCGCAATTCTTATCCGATTGGAATGAAATTTTGCACGACGTGTTTTCTTATGATACCCAACAACTGTGCCAAGTATGGTTCAAATCGGTTCATAACCTGATATAGCTGCCATATAAACCGATCTTGGGTCTTGACTTCTTGAGCCTCTAGCGTGCGCAATTCTTATCCGATCAGAATGAATTTTTGCGCGACGTGTTTTGTTATGATATCCAACAACTGTGCCAAGTATGGTTCAAATCGGTCCATAACCTGATATAGCTGCCATATAAACCGATCTTAGGTCTTGACTTCTTGAGCCTCTAGAGTGCGCAATTCTTATCCGATTGAAATGAAATTTTGCACGACGTGTTTTGTTATTATATCCAACAACTGTGCCAAGTATGGTTCAAATCGGTCCATAACCTTATATAGCTGTCATATAAACCGATCTTGGGTCGTGATTTTTTGAGCCTCTAGAGGGCGCAATTCTTATCCGATTGGAATGGAATTTCGCACGACGTGTTTTGTTATGAGACCCAACAACTGTGCCAAGTATGGTTTAAATCGGTTCATAACCTGATATAGCTGCCATATGAACCGATCTTGGGTCTTGACTTCTTGAGCCTCTAGAAGGCACAATTCGATTTGAATGAGGTTTTGCACGAAGTATTTCGTCATGATATCCAACAACTGTGCCAAGTATGGTTGAAATCGGTCCATAACCTGATATAGCTGTCATATAAACAGATCTGGGGATTTGACTTCTTGAGCTTCTAGAGGGCGCAATTCCTATCCGATTTGGCTGAAATTTTGCATGACGTATTTTATTTTTATTTTCAACAACTGTGTCAAATAAGGTTCAAATCGGTTCATAACCTGATATAGCTGCCATATAAACCGATCTGGGATCTTGACTTCTTGACCCCTAGAGGTCGCAATTATTATCCGATATGCCTGAAATTTTGTACGACGGATCCTCTCATGACCATCAACAAACAGATCTGGGGATTTGACTTCTTGAGCTTCTAGAGGGCGCAATTCCTATCCGATTTGGCTGAAATTTTGCATGACGTATTTTATTTTTATTTTCAACAACTGTGTCAAAAGGTTCTTGACCCCTAGAGGTCGCAATTATTATCCGATATGCCTGAAATTTTGTACGACGGATCCTCTCATGACCATCAACAAACGTGTTTATTATGTTCTGAATCGGTCTATAGCCCGATACAGATCCCATATAAATCGTTCTCTCTATTTTACTTCGTGAGCCCCAATAGGCGCAATTCTTATACGAATTGGCGGAAATTTGACACAGGTCTCCAACATATAATTTAATTGTGGTCCGAACCGGACCATATCTTGATATCGCTCTAATAGCAGAGCAACTCTTTTCTTATATCCTTTTTTGCCTAAGAAGAGATGCCGGGAAAAGAACTCGACAAATGCGATCCATGGTGGAGGGTATATAAGATTCGGCCCGGCCGAACTTAGCACGCTTTTACAATATTAGACGTAAACTCTATTTGTCTCGACTATTTTAACTAGTCTTCGGGAGTTGATTCCTACAGCTAGAGAAAGGTCAAACAAAAGATGGACGACAGTTCGTTTAGGAAGATTGTGACTAGAGGAACTGCTTAAAGAGGAGTTTTATTCACTCTTTTGTTGTTGTTGTAGCCATATTTCACGTGGAGGTGGCGATCCTGGTCAAACTCCTGTAGCTGAGCAAGCTCGTTCCGGTCTAAAGGACTGATCGCAGCTGGAACAGGGTGGCCATTGGTGATTTGAAGGCGCCTAAAACTCGCCTTGACATATCGACCATCATGGACACTCAGTATTTATGCAAGAGCCTGTGCTACCCGGCGTCTTACTGAAACTCTCCGCTCGATAGGAGAGTTGTGGACTCATTTAAATTTGTATACCCATCACCATAGGATAGGGGTATACTTATCTAGTCATTCCGTTTGTAACACCTCGAAAGATTCATCAAAGACCCCATAAACCCCCCGATTTAGCCATGTCCGCCTGTCTGTCGAAATCACCATAGCGGTCGAACGCGTAAAGCTACTTGAATGCTTGAAATTTTGCACAGATACTTACTATTGATGTAGGCCGTTGGGGATTGCAAATGGGCCATATCGGTTCATCCCGATCTCCTAATTTGATTTCTTGAGCCCCTGGAACCCACAATTGTTGTCCTATTTGGCTTAAATTTTGCACATAGTGTCCTGTTTTTACTTCAAACAACTGTGCCAAGTACGGTCCAAATCGGTCTATAACCTGATATAGCTCTCAAATACGTCGATGCCCGATTTGAGCCCCTGGAAGCTATAAATGTCGTCCTATTTGGCTTAGATTTTGTTCATAGTGTCCTGATTTAACTTCCAACAACTGTGCCAAGTACGGTCCAAATCGGTCTATAACCTGATATAGCTCCCATATAAACCGATCTCCCGATTTGACTTCTTGATCCCCTGGAAGGCACAATTTTTGTCCGATTTGCCTAAAATTTGGCATGTGGTGTTCCGTTGCAACTTCCAACAACTGTGGCAAGTACGGTGCAAATCGGTGTATAACCTGATATAGCTCCTAATCCAGATCTTCCGATTTGAAAACCCTGGATCCACAATTTTTGTCCGATTTGGCTGAAATTTTGCATGCGTTGTTCTGTTAGTCTATAACCTGATATAGCTCCCATATAAACCGGCCTCTCGATCATCCCATGTTTTGATATAGCTGGCTTTCTTGATTCTCTAGAGGGCGCAATTCTTATCCGATTTGGCTGAGATTTCGGTCAATAACTTGATATAGCTCATATATGTATATTTGAAAAAAGTTATTTAATGAACTGGACAATTGCGATTCATGGTGAAGGGTATAAAAGATTCGGCCCGGCCAAACTTTTTACACACTTTTACTTGTTTTGAGATATGTTGTTTTGTTCAATGTCCACAGAATATATTCTTGATCGTCTTGTCATTCTAAGTCAATCCAGCCATGTCCATGAGTACGTCTATACGTATGTGGAAATCTCGATAGCGGTCGAGCGAAGATATCGAATTGAAATTTTGAACAAATATTTCTTGTTTAAGTAGATCGTTGGGGATTGTAATAGACTAAATCGGTTTATATTTGGATATAGCTTCCATATACAATGGTGCTTTGATTTGATGTTGAAACGATGCTTTTACTAACCAGCTAAAGATATTGACATGGCTCTTTTTATACACTACCCCACCACTGTGGTACAGGGTGTTATAGATTTGTTATGTTTTGCAACGCTAAGAAGGCGAAGAGGTAGACCCATTGATAAGTATACCGATCGGCTTAGAATCACTTTCTGATTCGATTTAGCTATGTCCGTCTGTCCATGTATTCTTGTAATCGCATTTGTTGTCCAATTTAACAAAATTTTGCATAAGTCTCTTTTTTGGTCCAAGAACGAAGGCTATTGATTTTGAAAAAAAAATCGGTCCAGATTTAGATATAGCTCCCATATATATCTTTCATTCGTTATGCACTTTTAAAGCTGTGGGGGCCGCAATTTTGGTCCGATATTTGCCAAATTTTGCATGAGAGGTTTCGTGTGATGCCTTAATACGTGTGCAAAATTTCATCTAAATCGATTCAGATTTAGATATAGCTCCCATATATAACTTTCATCCGATATGACCCATTAAGGCTGTAGAAAGCACAATTTTGGTCCGATCTTTACCAAATTTGGCACGAAGTTCTTTTTGTAACGTCCCAATGTGTGTGAATCAGAATCGTATCAGATTTATATATAGCTCCTATATATATCGTTCATCCGATATGGTGTTTTAAGGCTGTAGAAGGCATTATTTTGGTCCGATCTCGGACCAGATTTATATATAGCTCCCATATATATCTTTCATCCGATATGGTCATTTAAGGCTGTAGAAGGCACAATTTTGGTCCCATCCTTACAAAATTTTGAAGGTGATGTTCAATTTGCGGTGTCGCACTACAAATTGTCATCAAAATCGAACCAGATTTAGTAAAGTTCCCATATATATATCTTTTAATTGTTTCGACTTTTAAGGCTGTAGTAGCTACAATTTTGGTCTGATCTCTACACAATTTTTCAGGAGATGTTTTAATTGACTTCCCAATACGTGTACAAAATTTCATTAAAATCGAATCAGATTAAGATAAAACTCCCGTTTCGACTTTTAAGGCTGTAGAAGCCACAATTTTCGTACCATCGTAAGAAAATTGTAGAAGTTTCATTGCACTCCAAGTGCAGGAACTGTTCATGAATGAATTACATCAGCTGCAGTTACTAAAATTCGAATTTGTGAATTTATAGGTAAAACTACTCGATTATCCACATCTAATAAAACTCCCGTTTCGACTTTTAAGGCTGTAGAAGCCACAATTTACATACCATCGTGTATGTAGGGTATTATATAGTCGGCTCCGACCAAAATACCTCATGCAAAATTTTAGCTAAATCGGATAACAATTGCGCCGTCTAGTGGCTCGAGAAGTCAAGACCCCAGATCGGTTTATATGGCAGCTATATCAGGTTATGGACCGATTTGAACCATTCTTAATACAGTTGTTGGAAGTCATAACAAAACACGTCCTGCAACATTTCAGCCAAATCGGATAGTAATTGCGCCCTATAGAGGCTCAAGAAGTCAAGACCCGAGATTGGTTTATATGGCAGCTATATCAAGTTATGGACCGATTTGAACTGTTCTAAGCACAGTTGTTGAAAGTCATAACAAAACACCTCATACAAAACTTCAGCCAAATCGGATAATAAATGCGTTATCTAGTGGTTCAAGAAATCAAGACCCCAGATCGGTTTATATGGCAGGTTTATCAGGTTATGGACCGATATGAACTATTCTTAACACAGTTGGAAGTCATAACTAAACACAGTCGTGCAAAATTTCAGCCAAATCGGATAGGAATTGCGCCCTCTAGACGCTCAAGAAGTCAAGACACCAGATATGTTTATATGACAGCTGTATCAGGTTATGGACTGATTTCAACCATACTCAGCACAGTTGTTGGTAGTCATAATAAAACACCTCATGCAAAATTTCAGCCAAAACGGATAAGAATAGTGCCCTCTAGCGCCTCAAGAAATCAAGATCCCAGATCGGTTTATATGGCAGCTATATCAAAACATGGACCGATATAGCCCATTTACAATCCCAACCGACCTACACTAACAAGAAGTATTTGTGCAAAATTTCAAGTAGCTAGCTTTACTCTTTCGAAAGTTAGCGTGCTTTCGACAGACAGACGGACGGACGGACATGGCTAGTTCGACTTAAAATGTCATGACGATCAAGAATATAGGGGTCTTAGACGAATATTTCGAGGAGTTACAAATAGAATAACGAAATTACTTTACTCCCATCCTATGGTGGAGGGTATAAAAACTAAAAAAAGCCTTAGAGACATTTTTGATATATCAAACTATTCATATCTCGTTAATGGTGCCCAATGGTATAGTATATAGCTCTTTGGGTCTAATCAGAGTCCTTAATCATCTTGAAAGTAGGAAAGCTTATGTCCTCCTTTACAAAAGTTTACAACATTTTTTACCGCGCAGATCAACGGATAAAAAGTTGTGGACTTATGACCAATTTTTTCGCCGTTTGGCACACTGTTCGTCGATATGGTATCGTATAATAACATTATTTGATTGGAAAAAAATATTGCGCTAATCAAAATTATATTTATTATTAATTTTATTACCACATCATATCTAGCTGGTAATTCTAGGGTGGGTATAATTTTTTCCGGGAGTGTAAGCTCCCAGAATACCGCCATTTCTATTTCAATGTTTGTTCAAGAATTTAGTGATTTCTTATTAAACTCAACAAAAATTTAAAAAATTTGGCAGAAATATCAAAACGACAGCATGGGCTATGCCGAATTGCTTATAACATTCAACCCCCGGGAATAAGGGGAACACAATTTATTGTAACACCAGCATGCATGCATTGGTAGGGCCATTTTGTCCACATTAATCGCATAGCCATCATCCCCCAAAATCCCAATGGCATGCCTAAATTGTGAACAAAATGGCTGTGAACGATGCGATAGTCGATTCTGGGAAGGATAATATTTTACAACATATGGATCTATCTAATGTCCCATTGTTCCAAACATTAACACAAATTTATAACACCCTTTATTAGACAACCTATGGAGTTTGGAGGCAGCAGGCTAAAAGATGGTTTTATTATTCACTCATGCAGGCTAAACGAGCGAGGTACAAGGGGATGGATGGATATACGCACAACAAAGTGCGAAGAAAAGGCTGACATGATGCATGGTGCATTCACTGCTCCATGCGTTCCATCTGAAAGGTATCATAAACTTTATGACATCGAATTAAATTGATACGAATTCGGATGAATCTTTCGAAAATTCAAACACAAGAGAAGTGGACGGGTGTTTTGCTTCAGGGAAGGGGCAAAAGGAATGGGAGAAATACTTAAATAATGGCAGCTGATGCCATGTCTTGATGGCTGATTTCACAAAGTCACGTCATCTTCGGATAGAAAAAAAAACTGATCCTCAATTAAGATACCCAGTCGTTAGCAAGTCAGCCATAACTGAGAGATAGTCATAAAATATGGTGTCGTTGGTTTCTTTTTCGATTTTCAAACACATGAGACACATTGAATATCCTTCATTGAAGCATACAGTTTATATGTTGGCATAATGATGCTCTTTTTAGGATTATCTGCAGATCTTATTCATCTTCTTTAACGTGGCATTCAGGAAGAATAAGTAAAAGTAGGTAAGAATGTTCATAAGAATTGAGTATTGTGTAGAATTATAGGTAGCTTCTACTAAAGGTTACTAAATAGGGATATGATTCTTGTAAGGGTTTATCCAACAAATGTCAACCATTTTGTTTGTAAATGGCAGACGGCCCAAAAGGAGCAGAGGCTAGAATATCTTCATTGAATATTTTCTCCTAGGAAAAAATGTCGACACTGATCTCCAATGAAGCACTTCAAAATAATGATGCTATTGGGTTGCCCAAAAAGTAATTGTCGGTAATATATTGTAATATATTGGGTTGCCCAAAAAGTAATAGCGGATTTCTCATATAGTCGGCGTTGACAAATTTTTTCACAGCTTGTGACTCTGTAATTGCATTCTTTCTTCTGTCAGTTATCAGCTGTTACTTTTAGCTTGCTTTAGAAAAAGTGTAAAAAAGTATATTTGATTAAAGTTCATTCTAAGTTTTATTAAAAATGCATTTACTTTCTTTTAAAAAATCCGCAATTACTTTTTGGGCAACCCAATAGTAGTAATATAGTCGGTGTTGACAATTTTTTTCAACGGCTTGTGACTCTGTAATTGCTTTCTTTCTTCTGTCAGTTATCAGCTGTTACTTTTAGCTTGCTTTAGAAAAACAGTGCGCGAAATTTTGTTTACATTTGTTTGTTTGGCGTCAATTTTAATATGGGTACCACATGTATTGAAAGAAATTCATTTAACAAACCGAATTAACGCCTGTGATATGCACCTTAAACGCAATGAATTCGATCCGTTTTTAAAACGAATCATAACTGGAGATGAAAAATGGATTGTTTACAAAAACGTTAGTCGAAAACGATCATGGTCCAAGCATGGTGAACCAGCGCAAACCACTTCAAAGGCTGATATCCACCAAAAGAAGGTTATGCTGTCTGTTTGGTGGGTTTGGAAGGGTGTGGTATATTTTGAGCTGCTTCCAAGGAACCAAACGATTAATTCGGTTGTTTACTGTCAACAATTGGACAAATTGAATACAGCCATCAAGGAGAAGCGACTAGAATTGGTCAATCGTAAAGGTGTCATATTCCACCAGGACAACACTAGACCGCACACATCTTTGGTCACTCGTCAAAAACTGAGTGAGCTTGGCTGGGAACTTTTGATGCATCCACCATATAGCCCTGATCTTTGCAGAACTCCTTAAATGGTAAAACTTTCGGCAATGATGAGGCTATAAAATCGCACTTGGTTCAGTTTTTTGCAGATAAAGGCCAGACGTTCTATGAGAGTGGAATACTAAATTTGCCAGGAAGATGGCAAAAGGTTATCGAACAAAAATGCATTAAAAATGCATTTACTTTCTTTCAAAAAATCCGCAATTACTTTTTGGGCAACCCAATATTATTTAAGTCACCAACAGACACAACGTTCTGTTTCGCATTTTTATCGCTAACCGATGCAGGAGGGTGTACGTTTACCAGAGTAATTTCCTAACATTTAATGATAAAATGATCTTCACTAAAATATGTT
The DNA here is from genome assembly GCF_963082655.1 of Stomoxys calcitrans. Taxonomy (NCBI): domain Eukaryota; kingdom Metazoa; phylum Arthropoda; class Insecta; order Diptera; family Muscidae; genus Stomoxys; species Stomoxys calcitrans. The sequence goes on from NC_081554.1 coordinate 84,246,587, forward strand.
TGTCTCTAATAAAAAGGTGATAGTTAAGGTTGAAAAGAGGGTGCGGATATTAATTCATCTCATGCCACTATGGATGTACAGCTAAGCCAGTAATCGGCTTGTTGTGCGATCTAAATACTAAAAAAGTAACCTCGAACAAGTAAAAAGGCGTTAATTTCGGCCGGGCCGAACTTTGGATACCCACCACCTCGGGTATATACGTAAACCACCTTTCGTCATAATCCGGTGAAAAATGCATAATTTATGCCCCCATAGCAGCTTTATCGAAATATGGTCCGGTTTGGATCAAATTCGACACGGATATTGAGAGGTCTAATAAGTGTAAGTCATTGTTCAATTTCGTAGAATAAAATATTGGTCTTTTTGGTAGCCATATCCAAATATACACTGATCTGAACCATATCAACGCAGATGTTGAAAAGCCTTACATGAGTCGGAATCGGACAATAAATGCACCTTTTATGGGTGCAAGACCCTAAATAGAGAGATCGGTCTATATGGCAGCTACATCCAAATCTGTATCAATATAGGCCAAATTGAAAAAGGGCCTAACACAACTCACTGTCCAAAAATTTCGGCGAAATCATACAATAAATGCGGCTTTTGTGGGCCAAAACGTTATATCGAGAGATCGGTCTATGTGGCAGCTTTATCCAAATCTGAACCGATCTGAACCAAATTGAAGAAAAATGTTAAAGGGCCTAACAGAACTCATTGTCTCAAATTTCTGCGACATCGGACAATAAATGCGCCCTTTTATGGGCCCAAGACCCTTAATAGAGAGATCGGTCAATATGGCAGCTATATCCAAATCTGTACCAATATGGGCCAAATTGAAAAAGGGCCTAACACAACTCACTGTCCAAAAATTTCGGCGAAATCATACAATAAATGCGCCTTTTGTGGGCCAAAACGTTATATCGAGAGATCGGTCTATGTGGCAGCTTTATCCAAATCTGAACCGATCTGAGCCAAATTGAAGAAAAATGTTAAAGGGCCTAACAGAACTCATTGTCTCAAATTTCGGCGACTTCGGACAATAAATGCGTCTTTTATTGGCCCAAAACCTTAAATCTTGAGGGCGGTCTATATGGCAGTTATATTTAAGTCTGGACCGGTCTGGACCAAATTGAAGAGGGCTGTCGAAAGCCCTAACACAAGTTACTGTCCCAAATTTCGGCGAAATCGGACAATAAATGCGTCTTTTATGGGCCCAAGACCCTAATTCGAGAGATCGGTCTAAATGGCAGCTATATCCAAATCTGGACCGATCTGGGCCAAATTGCAGGAACATGTCAAGAGGCCTTACACAACTCACTGTTCCAAATTTTGGCAAAATCGGAAAATAAGTGCGCCTTTTATGGGCCCAAGACCTTAAATCGAGAGATCGGTCTATATGGCAGCTATATCCAAATCTGGACCGATCTGGGCCAAATTGAAGTGGAATGTCGACTGGCCTTACATAACTCAAATGTAAATTTGCCCATGAACATTCCATTAAGGAACAAGGGCAAACTTCTTACATTTCAATGAATGCAGTCCGATTCAAGTTTTTAAGCTCAATGATAAGGGGCCTCCTTTTTATAGTCCGAACGGCGTGCCGCAGTGCGACATCTCTTTCGAGGAGAAGTTTTTACATGGCATAGTACCTCTGGGAGTAACTTGTGCGCCAGCATTAGGAGGGGATAACCACCGCTGAAAGTTTTATGATGGTCTTGCCAGGATTCGAACCCAGGCGTTCAGCGTCATAGGCGGACATGCTAACCTCTGCGCTACGGTGGCCTCCTAACACAACTCACTAACCCAAATTGCAGCAAAATCGGATAATAAATGTGGCTTTTAAGGGCCTAAGATCCTAAATCGGCGGATTGGTCTATATGGGGGTTATATCAAGATATAGTCCGATATAGTCCATCTACGAACTTAACCTGCTTATGGACAAAAAGAGAATCTTTGTAAAGTTTCAGCTCAATATCTCCATTTTTAAAGGCTGTAGCGTGATTTCAACAGACAGACGGACGGATATGGCTAGATCGTCTTAGATTTTTACGCTGATCCAGCATATATATACTTTATAGGTTCGGAAATGGTTATTTCAATGTGTTGCAAACGGAATGACAAAATGAATATACCCCCATCCTTCCGTGATGGGTATAAAAAGAAATCTAATTTAGGAATTCGATGCTACTTACAAAACCCTTAATTGTTTTGCATGACACGCCCCTAAGTTGATTTTTGTCTGGCAATGTGTGTGCCGGTGTCTGTTGGCCGCGAAAGCCGTACAATGACATAAGAAATGCTCCAAAGTTTTATCATCTTCCCCACATGCTCTACCCATATTGTTATTTGCCGCACCTATTTTGCATAAGTGAGCTCATAGTCCTATGTGATGCCGAAAGCGATATTGACCTCCTTCCTACTTTCTTTCACTAATAGCCTCGTCTTCAAACGATCCGGAACTCCTCATAAGCTTCCGTTGTCCTACCGATCGTTCGTCGTCCTCGTCCTTAACTGGGACTGCACTGACCCGAATGGTTTCGGGTTAACCAAGTTTATTGACGGCAGTCCTCTGGCCTTCGCAGCTAAATCCTCTGCTCTTTCATTCCCACTTACTCCGCTATGCAAATGTGAATTTGTCCATGAACATTTAATTAAGGAACAGGGTTAAACTTCTCATATATCAATCAATGTTGTGCAATTCAAGTTTAAGCTAAATGATAGCGGACCTCCTTTTTATAGTCGAGTGCGAACGGTGGGTCACAGTGCGACACCTCTTTGGGGAGAAGTTTTTACATGGCTGTCATACCAAAGAATACAGTACCTCACAAATGTCGCCAGCATTAAGAGGGAAACCACCGCTGAACATTTTTTTGATGATCTTGCCAGAATTCGGTGCCTGGCGTTCATAAGCGGACATTCTTACTTTTGCGCTAATTTTTATACCCACCACCATAGGATGGGTGTATACTAATTTAGTCAAAATCGGTCAAGAACCCGCTATAGCTTTCATATGAACTGATCAACCGATTTGACTTCTTGGGCCCTTGGAAATTTTGCACGTAGTGTTCTGTTACGACTTTCAACAACTTGTAACATGCCGTGTATCAAAAATACCTTGCCACTATACAACCTTCAAAGCACAGCTTTAATGATCATCAGCCTAAATCGTCCGATTCTGTCAAGACTTATCGCAGTGCTGACTAGCCACTGCCCAATGGAAATCAAAGCATCTAAAACTTCCATACAACGACCACTACCGCAGCTGTGGAGATGAGGACCTTCTCGTCTAGACAAGCACGTTGTTCAGATTAAGGCCCATTGTGATTCCTCGTCTTCCCTCTTCTCCTGAATCCACTTTATAAAGCGAACTGTTCTTTAACATACTTAAAAATCAAACGCCTTGATCCTACACAGATTTACGCCTAACAGTTTTTCAAGTGCCTGAAAGAAAAAAAAGCTCAGTATCCTGTTTCTTCTTTAACAAAAAGCAGGGCATTGACAAAGAAAGTAAAAGCTGTCCTCCGAGGCGTCGATCTCATGACACCACCGACAGATGTCATAATTTCTAATGCCATTACGAGACATATGTTTCCTTAACTTATTATGTCCCGTTATAATTCCGATAACCATACTCACATGTGCCTTTTCCATTGACAACAGACTATCTATGTTCGATTTCGAGCGTTCGTCCCACAGAAGCATTGTTTGTTCACCTACGGCTGTTGAATTCCAGCAATTTAACCATGTATCCCTCCTTTTTATAGCCGAGTCCGAACAGCGAGAGAAGTTTTAACATGGCATTTCCATCCCCACTTGTAAGTCCGTTTGCAGTTCTTTCAATGTGCTGCCCAGTATACGAATACGTCTTACTGGAGTTTTCCTAAGCAGGTCAAGCTATAATAGTCTAAACAGAGTCCACTCTGCCAACTCCTTTATAAACAAATCGATCGGCTGGATTCCCATCATAACCTCTAGGGACCTTGTCGCAGTAGTACCCATAGCCCTTGTTATGCATCTCAAGGCAACCCTGTTAACCCTGTCTAGATCGCGCACATGTGTCCCTGTATCCGTCACCGGCCACCTAACATGACAGCCAACGTCAGTACTGGCCTTACCACCGTGCATCAACCTAGGTCGTAGACCTCACTTACTTGCTATAAGCTTCTGACAGGACCAAAGGTCTTCTGTACCCGCGAGCCTCTGTTCAAGTTCCAGTCCAATTTACTTTCACGAATAACGCCAATACAGTGTCTAGAAATTTACTGGAGCGAGAATGACAAGTTCATCTGCAAAAGCATACAACCTCACCCCTATCGCCTCCAATCTGAACGGAATCACATCAACTACAAGAATCCATACCTGTGGTGAAATGACGCCGCTCCTAGTGGCGTTAATCCTTACTGTCGTTTGACCAATACTAGCCATGATCTCTTTTTATGCGAAAGCATTCTCATTATCCAAACTATCATGCTATCATCCACACCTGCGCCCCGTAACGCCCGCTCAGTGCTAGATACATGCACATTGTTAAAGGCTCCTTAAATATCCAAAAAGCCGCCAACGTAAATTCCTTATAATCCAGTGTCCTTTCAAGGTGATGCACCACACTATGCAGAGTAGTGTCCAATGAGCTCCCTTAATAAAGAGTGATTTGTTAAGAGCTTGATAACTTTTTTTTTAAAAAAACGCATAAAATTTGCAAAATCTCATCGGTTCTTTATTTGAAACGTTAGATTGGTCCATGACATTTACTTTTTGAAGATAATTTTATTGACATCAAAGTGCATCACATAAGGGATGTTTATAAAGAAGGAAAGCTTGACTTAAAAATATGTTTCATCCAATGAAAACACTGCCGATATTTTTACAAAATCATTAACAAAGGTTATGGGCCCAGAATCAAAGGATTAATAAAAATCGCGAAGTGAATTGCAAATATAGAAAATAAAAACATTTGTTGGAAAGGAAAATCGTTTAAAATGTCGTCGATTTTTCAAATAGAAAAGCTTGAAGAAGCGAATTATGATGGATGGAAAATCCATATGCGGTCTGTTTTAATTCATGCGGATTTATGGGATTACGTAAGTGGAGCCGCAGTAAAACCAACCGATGATGCCGGACGAACAATCTGGGAAAATAAGGACCAGAAGGCGTTGTCATCAATCCTTTTAAGTATGAAAAGGTCGCAATTGAATTTGGTTAAAAATTGTCCAACTTCGAGAGACGCATGGCTAACATTGGAAAAGAAATTTCAACCCAAAGGACCAGCTAGAATGATATATCTATTCCGCAAGTTATTAGCGACAAAGATGACCGAAAATCAAATTATGGCGGAACATCAATCCAATTTCAATAATGTAGTCGAAAAATTAGCTGAAATTGAGGTGAATATAAGCCAAGAACTCTTGTCGATTATCCTATTGGATAGTTTGTCCGAAGATTATGAAAACTTCGTAATCGCAATGGAATCCAGGGATTCTTTGCCAACATTGGAGGCCCTGAAAAACAAGTTAATGGAGGAATATGAAAGAAGGGCAAGTAAAGTCTACACAGAAGGCCACAAAGAACAAGCTTTTTTAACAAAAGGGAAAAAGAAGAATTCGGAAAAACGAAAACCATATTTCAAGTGCTACAATTGCGGTAAAAAAGGGCACATGGCTCGCGATTGTAAATCTGGACGTACTACCTCGAATGCAATGCTTAATGGAGTAAATTGTAAAAACTACCCTCGAAGTTGCTGGGTATTTGATAGCGGTTGCACCAGTCACATGAGTTGTGACAAGAAAGTTTTTCATGAGCTGAAAAAGCATCGGGAGAGAATCGAGTTAGCAGCTAATTTCTATATTTACTCTGAAGGAATCGGGCAAGTATATTTGAAAACAAATGATCAAAACGTATGTTTGCGTAACGTACTGTATGTACCAAAACTAAAGTTCAATTTTTTATCGGTGGCAAAATTGACGGAAGCAAAACTGTCTGTGAACTTCGAAACAGACGTTGTGATTGTTCAAGATGGGGACACCGATTTGCTGATTGGAAGAAAGCAAGATCAACTTTACATCTACCAAACTACGGATGAGTCTCAAATGTGTGTCAAATTACTAAATAACGATACCTCGCTTTGGCATAAACGTTATGGGCACTTAAATATACAAAGTTTGAAGGAACTGGTAAAACAAAATATGGTCTATGGCTTAAATCTGAAACAAGTATCTCCAAAATTAGAATGCACAGTCTGCTGTAAGGGTAAAATTCATGCGGAACCGTTTCCAAAAAAGGTCGGAAGAGCATCAAAAGATGTCCTTGAATTAGTGCATACAGACATATGTGGACCAATGAGTGTTACATCTGTTGGTGGTTCCCGATATTTTGCGTTGTTCATAGACGACTACTCGAGGATGATGTTTGTCTATTTTTTGAAGCACAAAGGAGATATCTATAACGCCTTTGTAAGTTTTTTATCAATGGCAGAACGACAAACCGGAAAAAAGTTAAAAGTAATCCGCAGTGACAATGGTCGTGAGTATTTGAGTACCAAATATTCAACATGTCTCGAGAAACTTGGAGTTCAACGACAGTTGACGGTCGAATATACGCCTCAACAGAATGGAGTGGCAGAAAGAGCCAATAGAACTGTGGTTGAGATGGCGCGATGTCTTCTTATAGAATCTGGATTGGATGAGTCTTTGTGGGCCGAAGCGATTGCTACATCAGTTTATTTAAGAAATCGAAGTCCAACTGTAGCCGTGGAAGGAATAACGCCTATGGAACGCTGGAGTGGTAAGAAACCTACCGTTGCTCATATTAAAACTTTTGGCTGTAAGGCAATCAGGTTGAATAAGAGACCTGGAAACACTAAATTTCGAGCAAAAGGGCTCGAATGCATACTTGTAGGGTACTGTTCTGAATCGAAAGCGTATCGTTTATTTGACCCAAAAACGAAGAATATGTACAAAAGCCGTGATGTTAAATTCTTCGAAGAGTCCCAGAAAAGTACAAAAGAAAAATGTGATGTATTTGAAACCCTTAAAACAACTGAAGAAGAAAATCTGCCCGTACTTATTGTATCTAATTCAAGTCAGCAAATCCAGGATAATTCAATTGAGGAAGCAAATGAAAGTCCAGAAACTGACCAAGAGGAAAGTGTTATAATGCATGAATCTGCTGTTGAGCCTGAAGACCAACCAATTGAAGAAACAAGAACTTGTGAAGCAAATGTAAAAGTTTTACGATCTGGAAGACGGATTGAAAATAACTTCATAAGAAATGAAAATGTTGAAATTCCGAAATCAGTTAATGAACTCGAACACCGAAATGACCGCGATCTATGGCTTGAATCAATGAAGGCGGAATATGATTCCATGATCCAAAAAGGCACCTGGAAACTTGTCGACAGGCCTGAAAATGAACCTGTTATCAAATGTAAGTGGGTATTTGCGCTAAAACATGATAAGAACGGGAATATAGAAAGATATAAATCAAGATTGGTCGCTAAAGGATGTAGTCAAAGATATGGAATAAACTACACTGAAACTTTTTCTCCTGTAACACGATACTCGACAGTTCGTTTATTACTGGCTTTAGCAGCAGAGTTCAAGATGTACGTACATCAACTAGATGTTACAACGGCGTATTTAAACGGAGAAATTGATGTTGACATATATATGAACCAACCTGAAATGTTTGAAAATAACGAAGCTCCACATAAGGTATGCAAATTACAGAAAGCTCTGTATGGGCTTAAACAATCTGGAAGGAAGTGGAACGAAAAGCTTAATGAAGTTCTAAAGAACGTTGAGTTCGAACAGTGCACACTAGATCCTTGTGTTTATACTTTGAACAAAGGACCAAATATCGTGATTCTCGTTGTGTACGTAGATGATATTTTGCTTGCAAGTTCAAAGGAGGAAGAATTAGAAAAAATTAAATCAAAGATTGGGCAATATTTGGATATTAAGGATAAAGGACCCATAGACTACTTTCTGGGGATGGAAGTTAAGAGAAAGACGCCAACGGGACCTTTGGAAGTTTCGCAAAGAAAGATGATTTTAGAATTGCTGCAAGAAGCACGCATGGAAAATGTGAGAAAAGTTAGCACTCCTCTAGATCCTGGCCAACAATTCAAGAAATGCACAGATGGTTGTGGTAATTGTAAGAAGGTTGATGCAAAAATGTTTCAATCTCTTATAGGTTCTTTGATGTATATTGGACTTTGTACTAGACCAGATATACTTCATGCCGTTACTAAATTATCACAGTTCAACAATGATCCACATATCGAGCATTTGAATGGATGTCACCATGTCATGAGGTATTTAAATGCAACTTCCAATTTGAGCCTGCAATACAAGTGTAGTGGTAAACCATTGCATGGATTCGCTGATGCTGACTGGGCAGGAGGATCAGATGACAGGAAGTCTTTCACAGGTTTCGTCTTTATATTGGCCGGAGGTGCTGTAATGTACGAATCTAAGAAACAGCAAACCGTTGCTCTGAGTAGCACTGAGGCAGAATATATGGCATTATCCTCAGCTGCTAAGGAAATAATCTATATCCGAAATCTTTTGACCGAAATCGGATTTTCAAGACTAGTAAAAAATGCATTTACACTATATGGAGATAATATTGGGTCCCAACAGCTTGTCAGAAATCCAGTCTATCATTCAAGAAGTAAGCATATTGACATCAATGTGCATCACATAAGGGATGTTTATAAAGAAGGAAAGCTTGACTTAAAATATGTTTCATCCAATGAAAACACTGCCGATATTTTTATAAAATCACTAACAAAGGTGAAGAATCAAAATTTAAGTGGGAAGTTGGGATTGCAGTAAAAACATAAATATTTTTTCATTAAGGGGAAGTGTTGAAATTACTTGCTAATGAAAAACTTTGTTTATTAAAATAATATTTCCTATATGTAGGCTTTGCATTCATTGTAGAAAAAAAAAATATGTATGTATATTGAATATAATACAGATTTTTTTTTCTACAATGAATGCAAAGCCTACATATAGGAAATATTATTTTAATAAACAAAGTTTTTCATTAGCAAGTAATTTCAACAAATTTCATTTAAATGTTGACCGCGGCTGCGTCTTAGGTGGTCCATTCGGAAAGTCCAATTTTGGGCAACTTTTTCGAGCATTTCGGCCGGAATAGCCCGAATTTCTTCGGAAATGTTGTCTTCCAAAGCTGGAATAGTTGCTGGCTTATTTCTGTAGACTTTAGACTTGACGTAGCCCCACAAAAAATAGTCTAAAGGCGTCAAATCGCATGATCTTGGTGGCCAACTTACCGGTTCATTTCTTGAGATGAATTGTTCTCCGAAGTTTTCCCTCAAAATGGCCATAGAATCGCGAGCTGTGTGGCATGTAGCGCCATCTTGTTGAAACCACATGTCAACCAAGTTCAGTTCTTCCATTTTTGGCAACAAAAAGTTTGTTAGCATCGAACGATAGCGATCGCCATTCACCGTAACGTTGCGTCCAACAGCATCTTTGAAAAAATACGGTCCAATGATTCCACCAGCGTACAAACCACACCAAACAGTGCATTTTTCGGGATGCATGGGCAGTTCTTGAACGGCTTCTGGTTGCTCTTCACTCCAAATGCGGCAATTTAGCTTATTTACGTAGCCATTCAACCTGAAATGAGCCTCATCGCTGAACAAAATTTGTCGATAAAAAAGCGGATTTTCTGCCAACTTTTCTAGGGCCCATTCACTGAAAATTCGACGTTGTGGCAGATCGATCGGCTTCAGTTCTTGCACGAGCTGTATTTTATACGGTTTTACACCAAGATCTTTGCGTAAAATCTTCCATGTGGTCGAATAACACAAACCCAATTGCTGCGAACGGCGACGAATCGACATTTCACGGTCTTCAGCAACACTCTCAGAAACAGACGCAATATTCTCTTCTGTACGCACTGTACGCATTCGTGTGGTTGGTTTAATGTCCAATAAAGTAAACTGAGTGCGAAACTTGGTCACAATCGCATTAATTGTTTGCTCACTTGGTCGATTATGTAGACCATAAATCGGACGTAAAGCGCGAAACACATTTCGAACCGAACACTGATTTTGGTAATAAAATTCAATGATTTGCAAGCGTTGCTCGTTAGTAAGTCTATTCATGATGAAATGTCAAAGCATACTGAGCATCTTTCTCTTTGACACCATGTCTGAAATCCCACGTGATCTGTCAAATACTAATGCATGAAAATCCTAACCTCAAAAAAATCACCCTTTATATGCGTGCTGGCATCTAGAGTAGTATGACCCCCCAAGTTTACTCCTAATATGGGAATCCAAAATTCTCTCCAATGTTTAACAAAGAAGGAGGAGAGACTGATCGGTCTAAAATCCTTGGCTGCACTATACTGCAGCTTCGCTGCCTTCGGTATTAACGCCACCTTTACCCTCCTTCAAGACTGTGGTACTGTCATGCACTAATAAAACGCAGACTAAGAGCCCCGTACAATCCCTCATGGGCTTGTCTAGACAATAGAGCTAGGTCTGGCTGACGTAAATGTGACTATAGCTACCGCGTGAACCAAACAAGCAACCAAAATTTTAACATCATCGTATTGGTATCGAGTGGAGAGAGAGATAACAGTTTGACGAGACGCCACCCCCACATGCAAATGGGGCTACGATAACAACAACAACACCATTGTATTGTCTACTACAGGATACCACAGAAACAGATACGGATATTCCATATTATCAAGTTATATTCCAGAGCTTCGGATTATATTCGTGTTTTCTATAGAAGAAATACCATAGCATAGTTCAAAACCAGCCTCATATTTTGAGTTAAGTTACCTAACAACAGTCTATAATCAGACGTCTCTTAGACGTCTTCGTTCAGTGTGATATCACAGGAAGAGAAGAAAGAAGATGCCGTCTAGTTCTTATTTTTGAACCATCCACATCGCCTTAAAAACTTACGAATGTTTACATTCCCTAATTCAGGCAAGTTTTCAGAGAAATGTGAACCGAAAATGGAACTCATTCCAACTGCCAGACCGGAACACAAACAGAGCAGATTTCCTATAGTCTCTTCTTCGTCGACGTCCTCACAGCTTCCGCAGATGTCTTTCCTAGCAACCTTCAGTCTGTCAGCATATTTACCGATCAGTGACCTGTCATGACGGGCGCAATGTCTGGGATGTCTGTTCAAGCCAGATATAGCAAATCGGCAGAACTCTTCAGGTTCACAACAATGAACAATCCCAATTATGGATCACGTAATTGGGATTGTTCACAACCCGCACTTTGTGACCATCTATCATTCGTTGCACTTCCAGCCTGATCCTGAAGACTTAGCTTACATGTCATCAGTTCCCCTGGAATGTGTCAGATAGTTTCTAGTCTCGCAATTTCGTCTGCTCTACAATTCCAAGGAACAATCTCTGTGGTCCAGCAACCAGAACATTCCAATTTTGATTTGTTGACCCATCTATTTTGGAGATTTTTGATAGGCGAGGCAGTGGATTTAATGGCTGGTTAGTTGTCAGAGACGATATTTATGCCAGTTGTGGAAGGGAAGAGGTTTCCGATCGGATGGCTGAGATGAACCTTGAAGTCGAGTGCGATGCACTGCTGCCATCGGCACAGTCTTGGATTGACGGAACCCTATTATTGTCATCTGGAAGATCATATTACACGGATGGACCAAAGCTGGAGGACAGAGTTGGCCTGAGGTTTTACATTGAGAACCCAGGGACTGAGATCTGTTTTAGAGAGCTCGACCATAATACGGTCCTGCAGGCGGATATCCGGGCGATCACGGAATGCGTGAAGTGGTGTGGTGCTAACGCTAGAAAGTCCAGTGTGAACATCTTTGCCGACAGTAAAATTGCCATAAGAGCAATAACAACCAGGACTGTAAGGTCACGAACAGTCTTGCAGTGTAAGAAGGATATTAACGCCTTTTCTGAGTATGGCAAAATCCGCATCGTTTGGATGCCGGGCCATAACGGAGTAAGGGGAAATGAAAGGACAGACGATTTGGCGGTAAAGGCCAGATGACTGCCGTCAATAAACTTGGTTAACCCGAAGCCTTTCGGGTCGACGCAGTCCGAGTTAAGGGAGTAGGCGACGAATGCAACATTGTGGAATAGCGAAACGGTCGGTAGGACGGCGAAAATCCTATAGGGGGATCCAGATCATGAGAAGACGAGGCTATTACTGAAAGGAAGCAAGAAGGAGGTCAGTATAGCTATTGGTATCACAACGGGACACATAGGACTACGAGCTCACTTATGTAAAATCGGTGCGGCAAGTGATAGCATGTGTAGGGCATGCGGGGAAGATGATGAGACGTTGGAGCTTTGCCTTTGTCATTGCCTGGCTTTCGCGTCTAACACAATACCAGATACGATCCAACTTAGGGGTGTGGTATTGAAAACAATTAACGATTTCGTAAGTACCACGGAATTCCTAACTTACAATTTTCTTTTTATAGGTTACTTTATAGTTCTTAGAGCGCACAACAAGCGGACTTCTGGTTTAGATGTATGTCCTTAGTGGCATGGGGCGGATTAATATCTGCACCCTCTTTTCAACCTAACCTATGTCAGATTGTGGTCGATTTGAACCATACACAGCATAGTTGTTGGAAATCATATTGAGAAACCTCATGCATTTCAGCCAAATCGGATAAGAATTGCGCCCTCTAGTGGCTCAAGAAGTCAAGATCCAAGATCGGTTTATATGGCAGCTGTATGAAGACATGGACCGATATGGCCCATTTACAATCCCAACCGACCTACAATATTAAGAAGTACTTGTGAAAAATTGCAAGCAAAATGCAAATGCAAATTTTGCTCATGAACATTCCACAAAAGAACTGGCGCAAACTTCTCACATGTCAATGAGTGCGGTCCGATTCAAGTTTTAAGCACAATGATAAGGGGCCTCCTTTTTATAGCCGAGTCCGAACAGCGTGCCGCAGTGCGACATCTCTTTGGAGAGAAGTTTTACATGGCATAGTACCTCACAAATGTTGCCAGCATTAAGTGGGGATAACCCCCGCTGAAAAGTTAGCGTGCTTTCGATAGACAGACGAACGGACGGATGGACGGACGGACAGATGGACGGACATGACTAGATCGACTTGATATGTCATGACAATCAAGATTATATATACCTTATGGGGACTTAGACTAATATTTTGAGGAGTTACAAACAGAATGACGAAATTAGTGTACCCCCATCCTATGGTGGAGGGTATGAAAATTTCGGAAAAATTTTTCATTTGGGGTTCTGAGTTCTTCACTCAATGGAAATTTGACATTCACCAAAGGCGTGTACAAAAGGTTTTTTAACTTCGGCCGCCATGATAAAAAAAAGAATTTCCGTTCATTTTCTTTTAAATAAATAACAATAATTGGCAAATATAACTCTTCCTTTTTTATTTTTTGTGATAAAACTACGCAAAACCACACAATTGACCCAAACAATGCTGGTAGTAGAACATATGATGGAGAGTTGCCTATATGTCTTTTTATGACAAAAAACGCTTTTTTGAGGATTTCTATCATAAGGGAAACAATGTTTTGTGGAAACTTTCCACAGTGAACAATCTTAATGTCTACCTTAAGATGCAATGATTTGTTGTTCTTTTTTCGAATATAAAATTTTTTACTATCCCATTCCTGTTTTAAATGCAAGTTATACCTTTTTTCTATCGTTATGTTGTCTTTGTCAGTGCCTTTTTGAGAGATTAGACGTCTTTCATAAAATGGTTGCAATCAATGCCTATGTTGTGTTAAATACATAGGTTACCTGATGCGTTGTTCTTTGTTGCATATAGGGGAGGAAAATTGGAAGGTTGACACAAAAGGTGTCACAAAATAAGATTTATAACACAACTTGGGAGGAAACCATTTTGAAATATATTGTGACGTAGCATGGATGCTATTAAAGCCATAATCATGGTAAAAAATACAGGACTATACATGACTCAGCTGTTGGAATTCATAACAGAAATTCACATTCCAATTTTTATACCTGCCACCGAAGGATGGGGGTATATTCATTTTGTCATTCCGTTTTCAACATATCGAAATATCCATTTCCGCCCCTATAAAGTATATATATAAATTTAAGACGATCTAGCCATGTCCGTCCGTCTGTCTGTTGAAATCACGCTACAGTCATTAAAAATAGAGATATTGAGCTGAAATTTTGCACAGATTCTTTTTTTATCCATAAGCAGGTTAAGTTCGAAGATGTTATAAAGTTATATCGGACTATATCTTGGTATAGCCCCCATATACTAATCCACAGATTTAGGGTCTTAGGCCCATATAAGCCACATTTATTATCCGATTTTGCAGAAATTTCGGACACTAAGTTGTGTTTGGCCCTCCGACATTCTTCTTTAATTTGGCTCAGATCGGTCCAGATTTGGATATAGCTGCCATATAGACCTATCTCTCGATTTAAGGCTTTGGGCCCATAAACGACGAATTTATTGTCCGATGTTGTCGAAATTTGGGACAGTCAGTTAAGTTAAGCCCCTGAACTTACTTCTGCAATATGGTCCAGATCGGTCCAGATTTGGATATAGCTGCCATATAGACCGATCTCTCTATATAAGGTTTTGAGCCCATAAAAAGCGCATTTATTGTCCGATGTCGCCAAATTTGGGACAGTGAGTTGTGTTGGGCCCTTCGACATTCTTCCTCAATTTAGCCCAGACCGGTCCAGATTTGAATATAGCTGTCCGATCTCTAGATTTAGGGTTTTGAGCCCATAAAAAGCGCATTTATTGTCCGATGTCGCCAAATTTGGGACAGTGAGTTGTGTTGGGCCCTTCGACATTCTTCCTCAATTTAGCCCAGACCGGTCCAGATTTGAATATAGCTGTCCGATCTCTAGATTTAGGGTTTTGAGCCCATAAAAAGCGCATTTATTGTCCGATGTCGCCAAATTTGGGACAGTGAGTTGTGTTGGGCCCTTCGACATTCTTCTTCAATTTGGCCCAGACCGGTCCATAATTGAATATAGCTGTCGTATAGACCGATCTCTAGATTTAGGGTTTTGAGCCCATAAAAGACGCATTTATTGTCCGATGTCGCCAAATTTGGGACAGTGAGTTGTGTTGGGCCCTTCGACATTCTTCTTCAATTTGGCCCAGACCGGTCCAGATTTGAATATAGCTGCCATATAGACCGATCTCTCGATTTAAGCTCTTGCGCCCATAAAAGGCATATTTATTGTCCGATTTTGCCAAAATTTGGGACTGTGACTTATGTTAGGCTTTTCGACATCCGTGTCGTATATGGTTCAGATCTGTTTATTTTTAGATAAAGCTACTAAAAAGATATTTGGTCCAAATCGGAACTTATTTCGATATAACTACTGTGGGTATAAGGTATGCATTTTTCATCGGATTTTGACGAAAGGTGCTTTAGATATGTACCCAAGGTGGTTGGTATCCAAAGTTCGGCCAGGCCGAACTTAGCGCCTTTTTATAACCTCCACCATAGGATGGGGGTATACTAATTTCGTTATTCTGTTTGTAACTCCTCGAAATATTCGTCTAAGACCCCATAGATTATATATATTCTTGATCGTCATGACATTTTAAGTCATTCTAGCCATGTCCGTCCGTTCGTATGTCTGTCGAAAGCGCTCTAACTTTCGAAGGAGTAAAGCTAGCCGCCTGAAATTTTGCACAAATACTTCTTGTTAGTGTAGGTCGGTTGGGATTGTAATGATATATCTGCCATGTAAACCGAACATGGGTCTTGACTTCATGAGCCTCTAGAGGGCGCAATTCGCGTCCGACTTGATAATTTTCCTATTTGAAATTTTGCACATAGTGTTTTGATATCACTTTTTACAACTGTGCTTAGTATGGTTCAAATATGTTAATTACCTGATATAGCTGCCATATAAACCGATCTTGGGTCTTGATTTCTTTAGCTTTTAGAAGGCGCAATTCTTATCCGTTTTGGCTTTAGTTTTGTACGTGGTGTTTTGGTATCAACTCCAACATCTGTGCGAAGTATGGTATAATTCGCTCCATAACCTGAGATAGCTGCCATATAAACCGATCTGGGATCTTGACTTCTTGAGCCTCTAGAGCGCAATTCTCATCCGATTCGGCAGAAATTTTGTGCAACGGCTTTTTCCATGGCCTTCAACATACGTGTGAAATATGGTCTGAATTGATCTATAGCTTGTTACAGCTCCCATATAAACCGATCACCTGATTTTGCTTCTTGAGCCCCAAGTCGGGCTATAACATGATTTAGCTTCTCCTCCGTTCTTATTCATTTGTTTGCCTAAAAGGAGATACTGCGCAAAGAACTCGACAAATGCTATCCATGGTGGAGGGTATATAAGATTCGGCCCGTCCGAACTTAGCACGCTTTTATTTGTTTTTATATTGAATTCGAATAAAAATTAATTCCGATAGGTTTCAAGAAGTCAAATTGAGAGCAAATTTTTATATGGGAACTATATCTATACAGGATGGGATTGGCTTCATATTTTGAACTTTTCACCGATTTCATTAAGACATGTACAATCTTCTAGGGGTATTGGAAAATATGTTAGTTTTCTTTTTGTACAGCATCATTTTTTTTATTTCATGAATATCTGTTTGTAGTTCCAAACCGATCAATGCGTGTACAAACCCATTCAACAGATTTCAATTAAATTCGAATTAAATTACCGGCCACTCGATAAAAAACTATTAGGGTAAAATTTTTAAATCGGATAAATCTTATTATTATTATTGGATAAATATATGTTGTACACTGTTTTTCATCCCAACTAACTGATTTTCTTATTATGACATTTTTGTCGCCTTGTCTTTCCAATAGATTTCTTTTTATGCCCTATCGATCCCACTTAAATTGTAAATACGAGTATCGGATGTCTTTATTAGTGATAGGCATGTTTTTCATTGCTCCAAACGTTGTTTTATTTCTCTTTTAATGTTCACATTGAGAGATAGAGGGGAAGTGCTGTCTCGATAACAAGTTCCAAATGATGCAAAAGTTATAAATAATTTTATTCTTTTATTGCCGTGAAAATAAAAACTCCAAAGAAATGTTCGCCATATGACTTGATATTTCAATACTAACTTGCACATGTAGCATTTTGTGGGTTATCAAACACTTAACGTCCAGAGTCAAATCAACCAACATCAAGGCTATCTATCCAAGATGATGGTTGCTCATTGGATGGATGTAGTCATTCAGTCAACCAGCTATCCATCCATAAAGCTAAGTTCATTTTCCGTTTTCTCTTAGTCTTTGAGGCCATTGTAAAATTTTGCTGTTCTGTCTTAATTGGCCCAACTTGGCATGTCTGTCCGGCTCTCGTTGAGAGCGGTTATAAATCATTTCTATCGGTATATTTCCTGCTACTTTCAGTTATGGATTTCGTGCTGGTCTCTTAAACAAAATGAAAATATCATTGACAAATTGTTAATTGTAAATGATCAATATTGAAAAAAATTGGTTTTAGTTTTATATATAATTTCTTTTGTATTGATTCAGTTTATATTGTCGTATGTTGCATGCTTAACCCACACGTTTTAGTTGTTCAAACAATTGGATTCGACTGTTACTTCGGTTAGACCCTACACTGTGTTTGGTAATTTTAACTAGACGTTAAATATAACTAATGATTTAATATATCCGGGCTATTTACAATAAACATATGTATATATATATGTATATTAGGGTGATGACTTTTTTTCTCAAAAATAATTTCCTCTATCATGAATGCAGAAACTTCTTCCTATTAGTGACTAAAATGACGTTTATGCTATTTAAATATTGTTAAAGGTCACGCACAAACCACTTAAAACTTATATTTATGTGAAAAAATTTAGGTTAGGCTAGGTTGAAAAGAGGGTGCATATATTAATCCGCCCTATGCCACTATGGACACACCCCTAAGCCAGTTAAGTAACCTCTAAATAGAAAATTTTAAGTTAGGAATTCCGTGCTATTTATAAAATCCTTAATTGTTTTCAATACCACTCCCCTAAGTTGGTTATGTCTGGTATTGTGTCTCCACCTAAGTGCGAAAGCGGGGCAATGAAAAAGGATATGCTCCAACGTCTCATCATCTTCCCCGCATGCCCTACACATGCTATCACTTGCTGCACCGATTTTACATAAGTGAGCTCGTAGTCCTATGTGTACCGTTATGATGCCCATAGCTATACTGACGTCCTTTTCACTTCCTTTTAACTTCCTTTTAGTAATAGCTTCGTCTTCTCACGATCTGGATCCCCCCATAGGATTTTCGGCGTCCTGCCGACCATTTCGCTGTTCCACAATGTTGCATGCGCATTCGTCGCCCACTCCCTTAACTCGGACTGCGTCGACCCGAAAGGCTTCGGGTTAACCAAGTTTATTGACGGCAGTCCTCTGGCCTTCACCGCCAAATCGTCATTCATTTCCCCTTACTCCGTTATGGCCCGGCACCCAAACGATGCGGATTTTGCCATCCTCAGAAATGGCGTTAATCTCCTTCTTATACGGCAAGACTGTTCGTGACCTTACCGTCCTGGTTGTTATTGCCCTTGTGGCAATTTTACTGTCCGTAAAGATGTCCACACTCGACCTCCTCGCGTTAGCACCACTCCACTTCACGCACTCCATGATCGCCCGGAACTCCGCCTGCAGGACCGTATTATGGTCGAGCAGTCTAAAACAGATCTCAGTCCTCGGGTTCTCAATGAAGGCCCCCAGGCCCACTCGGTCCGCTAGCTTTAATCCATCCGTGTAACATGATCTTCCAGATGGCAATATTAGGGTTCCGTTAATCCAAAACTGTGCCGATGGCAGCAGTGCCTCGCACTCGCCTTCAAGGTTAATCTCAGGTATTCGATAGGCAAACTCTTCTCTTCCTCCCAGGTTTCCTATCGTCACCTCTATTATACCGCGATGGTATGAGCTGCGGCCATCCTCAACCCATTCTCCCATCGCCATCCATTCTCCCATCCCAATCCAAGTCTCATAGCCGCAGTGGCTGCCTCACACTTTATCTGTATGTCAATGGGTCGGATATCCGTAATAGGTCATTTATGGAGCTCACCCATAGGAGTGGCGATAAAATGTCCCCTGTGGCGTGCCTTGTGCCACTTTCTCCCTTATATTTATGCCATGGGACACACAATTTATCCAACTGTTCCTTAGCGTATGGGTTATCCAGTCTCTAAGGACCGGGTGCACCCGGTACTTGTCTAAGGAATGGATCAGTGTCGGTCCGCACATTGTTAAAATCCCCATCGATGTCAATGCATACGCCAGGGTGTACGTTTTGGCATCGAAGGATTCTTCTATTTTATGCACAACCTCGTGCAGGGCAGTCTCCACCGACCTTCCTTTGACAAAGGCATACTGTTTGTATTTGAGCAGATCGCTGGATGTCCTACTCTTAATCATGGTGTCCACAATACGTTCCATGGTTTTGAGTAGAAAGGACGTTAGGCTTTGGTGTCGCGTAACTTGCCTTGTCGGGCTTGAATATAAACACCACCCTTGCCTCCTGCTAGGCTTTCGGAGTATATGTAAGTCGTAGACACGCTCTTTCTGTAGTAACGCCGGAAATATTCCATCTGGTCCGGGTGACTTAAATGGTTTGAAGCTCCTCAAGGATTCCTTCAAAATTTTAATTTTTTAAATCCAAAACTGGCTTATAACCTTTGCGAAAATCCACATAACTAATGAATGAAATGGGACATTGATCATAGACATCGATGAACATCTCTCGTTTTTGTGTACAATTAAGTAAAGGTATCTCGTATTGAATCGAATGTACAGTGGTGGTCATACAAATAGGGACACCGTTTTTAAATTTGAAAATTTATGTTTTATTGAAATTAAGTGATAAAAACATAATTTTTCCTTAGTAATCCCGCTTGATGGGGAAAACGTGTATATAAATAAATATTGGCGAAAAGTTGATGAGTTATATAAAAAAGGCAAATAAATATTTAATCCAATTTTTGCTTTTTTTTAAAGCTAATTCGGGAGATTTATGTTCTTTGTGTATTAATTAAAAAGGGGTATGATTTGTGTAACTTAAATTAGTTCTTCAGGTTGTTGGGTAACCCTTTCAACTTGGGGGAAGGCTTGCAACTAACTCTTTGAAGAACCTGGGAAATATTCGGCCAAAATTCTTGTACATATTGGAATAGGAGCAGGGCTGAATTTCAACTTGTTCTCCTCCCCAATGCTTCCAAGAGATTTTAAAAGGGTTTGAATATGGTGGTATGAGAGTATCGGACCTAAATAAATCTATGTTTTTTTTCGAAACCCCAAGGTTTAACGCACCTAGAGGCAAGTTTTGGAGCATTATCCATTATCCATAGCAACGAATGAAGGTTGCATGTTGTGAACCACAAATGCTTTCATTGCTTTCTCCGTTGTATCTCAATGGAAATGGTGATCCATACTTTGAGTTTTTTTACGTTTAGGAACCACAAAAAACTATGAAAAAAACACCCTAAAATAATTATGTTGCCGCCATCAGGATTTATAGCCTTTAAGGTATACTGAGGGTCAAATTATTTGTTTGGAAGACGTCGTACTTGATCCTCAGTATATTTTAAAGGTCATAAACACTGACGGAGGCAACATAATGGGTACGGGGTGCTTTTTCTAGGTATGCTGTGATTCCTAAAAGTAAGAATACTCAAAGAATGGACCACCAATTCAACGGAAAATGCAATGAAATGCTTAAAGCTGTCATGTCCGATCATTTGTCCGTCTATGAAAATCACGATAGCGAACGCGTAAGCCTGCCGCTCGAAATTGTGCACAGATACTCTTTATTGATATAGGTCGTCGGACTGCAAATAGGCAATATCGGTTCAGATTTCGACAAAGCTAAAGTGTTAAATCTTAAGTCCCTAAAATCTGCAATTATTAGCTGAAATTTTCCATGGAGTGTTCTTTTTGTACAAACTTATATAGCTCCCATATAAACCAATTTCCCGATTTGATACCTTTGATACCTAGATCGGTTTATATGGGAGCTATATAAGGTTATTAACAGATTTAGACCATACGCGCAGTTGTTGGAAGTCACAGCAAAACACTTCATGCAAAAATTCAGCCAAATCGGGTAATAATTCGGCCCTCTAGCGGTCCAGAAATAAAAATCGAGATCGGTTCATATAGGAGATATATCAGCTAATGAGGCCATCGTAGCGCAGAGGTTAGCATGTCCCCTTATGACGCTGAAATGCTGGGTTCGAATCTCGGCGAGAACATCAGAAAAATTTTCAGCGGTTGTTATACCCTTCTAATGCTGGCGACATTTGTGAGGTACTGTGCCATTTGGTATGGCAGCCAGGTAAAAACTTCTTTACAAAGAGGTGGTGCATTGCGGCATGCCGTTCGGACTCGGCTATAAAAAGGGGGCC
The DNA here is from genome assembly GCF_963082655.1 of Stomoxys calcitrans. Taxonomy (NCBI): domain Eukaryota; kingdom Metazoa; phylum Arthropoda; class Insecta; order Diptera; family Muscidae; genus Stomoxys; species Stomoxys calcitrans. The sequence continues at coordinate 84,268,003 of NC_081554.1, forward strand.
CCTTATCATTGAGCTTAAACTTGAATCGAACAGCAATCATTGATATGTGAGAAGATTTGAACCATACATGGAACTGTTGTTGCAAGTTAACACTTCATGCTAAATTTCAGCCAAATCGGATAATAACTTGGCTCTCTATCGGCTCAAAAAGTCAAGATCCGAGATCGGTTTATTGGGAGCTATATTAGGTTATTAACCGATTTAGACCATACTTGGCGCAGGTGCTGATATCGAAACAAAACACTTTATGCTAAATTTCAGCCAAATCGGATAATAATTGCGCTCTCTTGCAGCTCAAGAAGTCAAGATCCGAAATCGGTTTATATGGGAGCTATATCAGGTTATGACCCGATTTGAAACATACTTAGCACAATTGTTAAAAGTTGAAACAAAACACTTCATGCAAAATTTAAGACAAATCGAATAAGAATTACGCCCTCTAGAAGCTCAAATTAAGATCCAGGATCGGTTTATATGGCAGCTATATCAAAACATTGGCCGATATAGCACATTTACAATCCCAACCTACCTACACCAATAGGAAGTATTCGTACAAAATTTCAAGCGTATACCATCGATATTTTGTCAGCTCAACTCACAGCACCAGGCCACGCCTCATTCGCTCGGCCATCGTAGAAGGTTCCAATTTACCGAGAAACTCGCATTTGGGAGGGCTCATGGTTGCCTGGCACGATCCCTCCACCCCTTGATGGGGTAAATATATCGTCGCAGTTTGTGCCGCCGCTTCCGCATTGGCATTCTCTCCAGTGCCTTCGGAATCGCAAAGACGTCGCATGAATAACGCTACACCCGTTCAGGAGCCTACATGATTCCCTGACTCAAAGGAATTCAATGAAGACTCCTGACTCGGTGCCTTCATCCAATTTAAATCCATCCGTGTACACAAAAGGTCCCGGGAAGTGCGGTGTTCACCCAGGCCAGATATCCATTTTCCGGAAAACAACGTCAAACTTTTCAACAAGAAAGGACACCTCTGTCATATAATCCGTCGAGCCGCTTATAGCATGCCAGCACGACGCATCTCTATCCCCCAGCAGAACAGAAGAATGCTAAAAGATTGAGGAGGGTCAGGTAATTAATATGGTTAACATATATAGATGCAAAGGTCTAAGATTGAGAATGGTACTCAGCGCCTCTCTCGGGGCACTCTTTCTTCCTCCAGAGATCAGCTCTGTCAAGGTGCCCTGTACCTTTTCAATCAACCTGCAGAGGTTAAAGTAGTCAAGAGCCGAACATCCATAAGTGAGAATCGGCCAAACAACCGTTGTAAGTATCTAGTGTACCGGCCCCGGCCTGAAGCCTCAACTTCTTCTTATCGAGTTGCGACAGAAGTAGATCTAATTCAGTCCCGTTTTGAGCCTTTCCTCGGGATTTCTTCTCCAGCTTCTTAGACACGATTCTTAGATTTTGAGGTGTTACAAACGGAATGACGAAATTAGTATACCCCCATCCTATGGTGCTCAAGTAAACTACCAAAAAATGCTCAAGTAAACTACCAAAACTATGAACTAAAGAAAATTTGTTTTTCGTTTGTTTCTCTTTCGTGACGAGCTAATGATTGGAGATTTTTTACAATGGAAAAGGAAAATCAGAGATCACAATACGCCATCCACTATATGACGCGTATCGTCTTTGGTCAGAAGACTTTTCATCCATATTAAGTGCGGAGCGTTCAAGGGTCATACATTGGTAGGTCGTATTTTTATCGAATTTATCGCAGAAAACTTGATTTTTATACCCTCTACCATAGGATGGGGGTATAATAATCTCGTCATTCTGTATATATATTCTTGATCGTCATGACATTTTAAGTCGATCTAGCCATGTCCGTCTGTCTGTCTGTCGAAAGCACGCTAACTTTCGAAGAAGTAAAGCTAGCCGTTTGAAATTTTGCACAAATACTTTTTATTAGTGTAGGTCGGTTGGGATTGTAAATGGGCCAAATCGGTCCATGTTTTGATATAGCTGCCATATAAACCGATCTTGGGACTTGACTTCTTGAGCCATTAGAGGGCGCAATTCTTATCTGATTTGGCTGAAACTTTGCACGATTTGTTTTGTTATGACTTCCAACAACTGTGCTGAGTATGGTTCAAATCGGTCTATAACCTGGAATAGCTGCCATATAAACCGATCTGTGATCTTGACTTCTTGAGCCACTAAAGGACGCAATTATTATCCGATATGACTGTTATTTTGCTCGTGGTGTTTTGGTATTACTTTAAACAACTGTGCTGAGTATGGTTGAAATCGGTCCATAACCTGATATAGCTGTCATATAAACCTATCTGGAGTCTTGACTTCCTGAGCGTCTAGAGTGCGCAATTGCTATCCGTTTTGGCTGAAATTTTGCACGACGTGTTGTGCTATGACTTCCAACAACTGTGTTAAGAATAGTTAAAATCTTTCCATAATCTGAAATAGGTGTCATATAAAGCGATCTGGGTTCTTGACTTCTTGAGCCACTAGAGGACGCAATTATTATTATATTTGACTGAAATTTTGCACGAAGTGTTTTGTTATGACATTCAACAACTGTGATACGAAAATTTCAAATCGGTTCATAATCTGATATAGCTGTCATATAAACCGATCTGGGGTCTTGACTTCTTGAGCCACTAGAGTGCGCAATTATTATCCAAATTAGGTGAAATTTTGCATGAGGTGTTTCATTATGACATTCAACAACTGTGCTAAGAACAGTTCAAATCGGGCCATAACCTGATATAGCTTCCATATAAACCGATCAGGGGTCTTGACTTCTTGAGCCTCTACAGGGAACAATTATTATCCGATTAAGCTGAAATTTTGGATGAGGTGTTTCGTTATGACATTCAATAACTGTGCTAAGAATAGTTCAAATCGGTCCATAGCCTGATATAGCTGTCATATAAACCGATATGGGATCCTGACTTCTTGAGCCTCTAAAAAGCGCAAGAGTTATCCGATTTGGCTGAAATTTTGTACAACGGCTTCTCCCATGACCTTTGACATACGTTTCAAATATGGTATGAATCGTTTTATAGCCTAATATAGTACCCATATAAACCGATCTCCCTATTTTACTACTTCAGCCCCTTAAGTGCGCAATTCTTACTAGATTTGGCTGAAATTTTACACAATGACTTCTACTATGGTCTCCAATATTCAATATTCTTCTATCCTTTGTTTGCCTAAAAAGAGATACCGTGGAAAGAGCTCGACAAATACGATCCATGGTGGAGGGTATATAAGATTCGGCCCGGCCGAACTTAGCACGCTTTTACTTGTTTTTTTAGTTTTTGGTTGTGTATGTATAAAATATTTGAAAAAAAATTTAGAATTCCTCAAATCCCATAGTTTCCATGCTCTTCCATAATATATCAAAACTCAATCATGAGATAAAAAATGTCTGCGGTAACTTACTTCAGCGCTCCATATTTAGGGCACTTAATTTTGTCCGACTACACGTTTGCGATTGAAGATCCTTGAAATAGAATGAATTGTTTGGTAATGTCTGTGTATATTTGTCTGATGTTAATTGAAACATAAATTCAATCTCCTTTAAGATGTGAATTCCTGGAAGAGCAACTGCTGTCCTTCTGGGCAACTCTTTCGGCAAAATTTTAATCCTATTGGTTGTTTGGACACAACAAGTAGCAAGACCACAACAATCCAAACAGGATGCCCAACAACCACTTTGTTGAAACTCGGTTGACTTCAAAGGGGTATTGGCAAAATAAAAGGATTCGTTACAGGACTGTCGTAAATATTGCTGACATTCAAATGGTGAAATTAGCTGGAAGAGAAGGTGTTTTTGTTTCTGTAAGACGGCCAAAAAATTTACCATCTTCCTCTTGGCCCCTTCAATTGCTAAGGATAATGGCTTCAAAATGTGTTTGTGTTGGAGGAGTTGCATTGCGGATACGGATATTTAGATGTTGTGCGTGAGTTTAACACAATTTGCAGCTACAACTACACGCTGGTATGTGGGTAGATGGTTATGAAATCGAGACAAGCATAACTGACACCGATACGCTAAGATATGAGTTCTATCGTTTTGTTTCGATCGGAATGTTAATCCATGTCAATTTGAATTTTTGGATGTCTTCTACAAACACACAACACAGTTGCTCTTTTTTGTGCAACATCTTGGTGGTGTGAGCCTTTTTTTTTAGTTTTGTTTTTTAGCACATAAGTGTGAAAACTTTGTTATCTTATGCGCTGACGCGACAGACTTTCCATTATCATTGGCCAAGGCAACAACATCGTCACATTTCGGATGACAAATGCATTTCGAGTAAGAGTAAGCGTGTATGGGGATTTTCGTTGGAGTTTTGCACCAAATCCAAGGTTCGTTTGATCCATACAATTCTCAATTGGCATGGCCATGGTCAGTAGAGAGTTCGTTTTGTTTATTTCTTATCAAAAAGTCAATTTTGTTTGTTTGAAATTTGTTAAGATGCCTTACAATTTTCCCAAATCACAAATGGGTGTCAAAATATTTTTTCCTATAAACCACAGGCGGTTTTGAATTTTAGGTCTGCAACGACGAGTTCATAATATTTGTGGATCAAATTTTATAGTGTGTTCTATGTACACTCAGTAAGAAATGCATTACTTGAGTGTATAAAACCAATATGAATGATATAAAAAGTCAATAGAAAGAAAGGTGTTCAAAGATCTTTTGGGCAAAAATTATTTAAGAGTTTATAGATGTACATGCCAACTGCTAAAGATAGCCATCGACCTGCAACAGAACAAACAATCCCCATCCTATGGTGGTGGGTATAAAAATGCAAAAATTGATACCCACCACCATGGATACATTTATTATCCTATTTTACTATAAACCTTCTAAATTTTCCAATGAACATTCCATTAAGGAACATGGCATACTTCTCTTATATCAATGAATGGAGTCGTGCCGTACAGCGACACTACTTAGTAGAGAAGTTTTAACATGGCAGGATACCTTACAGATGGAGTAAGGGGATAACCACCGCTGAAAATTTTGTTGATCTTCACGCCTCGGTTCAAATCGCGGAACCGAGGCGTTCGGCGTCATAGGCGGACATGATAACTTCTGCGCCATGGTGGCCTTCACTTTATAATAAACCTACTTTATCTATATTAATGTCCAAGTATGGGCCGATTTGGATCATATTCGGTTCAGGTAGATCGATCCCAGATCTGTAGATCGGTCCATATGTCAACTATATCCAAAATATGGTCTATTATGAATGTATCAAAGTATAATCCAATCTTTACCAAATTTGGTTCGGATAACGGGAAATCTAGTCCAACTCACCGCTCTAAATTTCAGCGAAATAGGAAAATACGGCTTTTTATGAGCGTAAGACCCAAATCCGTCGATCGGTCTATATGGGAGCTATATCTAAATATGGTCCGATCTGAACTATGCTCAGGTTCGACAACGAAAGACTTAGTGCCACTCGCTGACACCAAATTTCAGCGAAATCGCTGATGGGTTTAAGACCCTAAATTTGCCAGATTCGTCTATATGGCAGCTATATCTAAATAAAGTTCGATCTGGACCAAACTGGTTGGGGATGCCAACAGGATCTTAGTCGGTCTATATGGCAGCTATGTCTAATAATGGCCCGATTAGCAAAACTTTCGGTTAAGAAATCGGGGGCCTTAGTCTATATGGCAGCTATATCTTAATATAATTCGATTTTGCTCGTTCACGAACTTAACCTGAGTATAGACAAAATAAGAATCTGTGCCAAACTTTAGCTAAATATCTCAATTTTTGAAGACTGTAGCGTGATTACAACAAACGCACACACAGACGGACGGACACATAGCCATCATTAAATCATCTTAGAATATATATGCTTTGTAGGGTCGGAAATGGGTACTTCGTTGTGTTGCAAACTGAATGAATAAATGGTGGTGGATATAAAAACCCATGGAGTTTGCTGCTTGATTCTTTATACCCTACATATACAGGGTATTATAGATTTGTGCTTTTGTTTGCAACGATAAGAAGAAGAAGAGCTAGACCAAACGATAAATATACGGATCGGCTTAGAATCACTTCCTGATTCGATTTACAATAGCTATGTCCGTCTGTCTGTCTCTCCATGTATTCTTGTAATCAAGGTACAGGTCGCATTTGTTATCTGAGTTTCACAAAAATTTGCATATGTCCCTTTTTTGGTCCAAGGACGAACGCTGTTGATTTTGATCGGTCCAGATTCAGATATATTGTAGATATAGCTCCCATATATATCTTTCATCCGATGTGCCCTTTTAAAGCTGTAGGAGCCACAATTTTGGTCCCATCCTTACAAAATTTTACCCACATATATCTTTTAATCGTTTCGACTTTTAAGGCTTTAGCAGCTACAATTTTTGGCCCGATATCTACAAAATTTTCATGAGATGTTTTAATTGACATCCCAATATGTGTGCAAAATTTCATCGAAATCGAATCAAATTTGGATAAAACTCCCATATTTATCATCATGCGTTTCGACTTTTAAAGCTGTAAAAGCCACAATTTTCGTATCATCGTAAGAAAATCGTAGAAGGTTCAATTCGATATTTCAATAGATATGCAAAATTAAAGTCTTACTAAATTTAGATATAAGTGCTATATATTTAAAGTATTACGTAGACTTGGTGGTGTAGGGTAGTATTTAGAGCGCACAACAAGCCGATTACTGGCTTAGGTGTATGTCCATAGTGACATGCGGCGGATTAATATCCGCACCCTCTTTTCAACCTATACTAACTTTATCCTGAAATCTTATATTGGAGGCGCAGGGCATGCCAATCAGAGGGATGTCCAGAAAGTATGGCCTTCACCTCTCATATTCTTCTGTAACGCTTACAGAAGGTTTTAAGCGGAAGGGCCTTTTTAAAGAAAAAAAAATGAGCCTTGTTTTCTCAACTATATAATGAGAGATAATTAAATTAATAATTTTTCTTATTTTATTCCCACCATCACATTATGAGAGGTATACTAATCAAGTCATTCCATTTGTAACACCTCGAAATATGAATCTGCGAACCCATAAAGTATATATATTCTTGAAAGTCTTGACATTCGTCGACCTAGCTATGTCCGTTCGTCTGTCGAAATTGCGATAGCGTAATGTGAGAATTGATAAAGACTAGTAAAAAATTTCCGCTTCAGAACCGGTAGATATATCGCTTTTTGGGAATTGATAAAGACTAATAAAAAATTTCCGCTTCAGAACCGGTAGATATATCGCTTTGTATGGTAAGAGTTTAATGTTTACGCAAAATTTCAAAGCCTTAGGTTTTCCGGGCGCTTCTTGGCAGGCCTCTAAAGTTGATGGCCTCGACTTTTTGAAAACTTGTTCGTTCTATCAAATCTTTATTTTCGGTCCGATTTAAGTTTTTTTTTTCTGGATAGTGCTCAAAAATCCCTACAAAAAAGTCTATAATATCACTTCTGGCCTCTGACAAAAATACCTATCGGGCAAAGATGGTTTCCAAATCGGCATTTTTTAGCAAATTGGTTGTGGAGTATTATGTTTAGTGCAAAAATGTTTACATGAGTTTAGGAAACATATGAAGTAAAAACAAGTAAAAAGGCGTTAAGTTCAGCAGGGCCAAACTTTCGATACCCACCACCTCGGGTATATATGAAAACCACCTTTAGTCATGATCCGGTGAAAAATGCATAATTTATGCCCCCATAGCAGCTTTATCGAAATATGGTCTGATTTGGACCAAATTTGACACGGATATTAAGTGGCCTAATAAGTACCAGTCACTGTTTAATTTTGCAGAACAAAATATTGGTCTTTTTGGTAGCCATACCCAAATATAGACCGATATGAACCATGTACAACACGGATGTGAAAAGGCTAACATAAGTCACTGTGTCAAATTTGAGCGAAATTAGATTAAAAATGTGCCATTTATGAGACCAAGACTTTAAATTGAGAGATTGGTCTATATGACAGCTATATGCAAATCTAAACCGATCTGAGCCAAATTGAAGAAGGATGTCGAAGGGCCCAACACAACTCACTGTCGCAATCGACAATAAATGGGCCTTTTATGGGCGTAAGACCTTAAATCCAGAGATCGGTCTATATGGCAGCGATATCCAAATCTGGACCGATCTGGGCCACATTGAAGAAGGATGTCGACTGGCCTAACACAACTCACTGTCCCAAATTTCAGCAAAATCGGATAATAAATGTGGCTTTTATGGGCCTAAGATCTTAAATCGGCGGATCGGTCTATATGGGGGCTATGTCAAGATATAGCCCGATATAGGCCATCTTTGAACTTAACCTGCTTATGGCCAAAAAAAAAAAAAGAATCTGTGCAAAGTTTCAGCTCAATATATCTTTTTTAAAAGACTGTAGCGTGATTTCAACAGACAGACGGACGGACATGACTAGATGGTCTTAGATTTTTACGCTGATCAAGAATATATATACTTTATAGGGTCGGAAATGGATATTTCGATGTGTTACAAACGGAATGACAAAATGAATATACCCCAATCCTTCGGTAGTGGGTAAAACAAGTAAAAGGGTGCTTAGTTTGCCTGGGCCGAATCTTATATACCTTCCACCATGGATCGCATTTGTCAAGTTCTTTCCCGGTATCTTTTTTTACGCAAACAAAGGATAATGGATAAAAATAGCCATGCTATTGGAGTCATATCATGTTATGGAACGATTCGGGCCATGGTTAGTTTTGATGTTGGTTGGAGACCATAGTAGAAGTCATTGTGAAACATTTCAGCCAAATCAAATTGCGCCCCAAGGGGGCTAAAGAAGTAATATAGGGAAATCGGTTTATATGGGAGCTGTATCAGGTTAGAGACCTATTCAAACCATATTTGGCATTTATTTTGAAGGCCATATGAGAAGCCCTTGTACAAAATTTCAGTCAAATCGGATTAGAATTGAGCCTTCTAAAGGGTGATTTTTTTGAGGTTAGGATTTTCATGCATTAGTATTTGACAGATCACGTGGGATTTCAGACATGGTGTCAAAGAGAAAGATGCTCAGTATGCTTTGACATTTCATCATGAATAGACTTACTAACGAGCAACGCTTGCAAATCATTGAATTTTATTACCAAAATCAGTGTTCGGTTCGAAATGTGTTCATTCACCGTAACGTTGCGTCCAACAGCATCTTTGAAAAAATACGGTCCAATGATTCCACCAGCGTACAAACCACACCAAACAGTGCATTTTTCGGGATGCATGGGCAGTTCTTGAACGGCTTCTGGTTGCTCTTCACTCCAAATGCGGCAATTTTGCTTATTTACGTAGCCATTCAACCAGAAATGAGCCTCATCGCTGAACAAAATTTGTCAAAATTTGAACACATTTCGAACCGAACACTGATTTTGGTAATAAAAAAGTCTATTCATGATAAAATGTCAAAGCATACTGAGCATCTTTCTCTTTGACACCATGTCTGAAATCCCACGTGATCTGTCAAATACTAATGCATGAAAATCCAAACCTCAAAAAAATCACCCTTTATATGCTCAAAAATTCTAATCGGGAGATCGGTTTAAATGGAAACAATAGTAGGTAATGAACCGATAAACCATACTTGGCTTAATAAGTCAAGAAGTCAAAATCCGAGATCAGTTTATATGACAGCTATATCAAGTTATGTTCCGATTTGGACCATAATTAGCAAATTTGTTTGGTTTCAAAACAAAGCACCTCATGCAAAACATCATATGAGAAGTCTTTGTACAAAATTTCAGCAAAATCGGATAAGAATTTCGCCCTCTTAGAGGTTAAGAAGTCAAGATCCTATATTAAAACATGGACCGATGTGGCCTATTTACAATCGCAACTGACCTATACTAAATAGAAGTATTTGTTCAAAATTTCATGCGTCTAGCTCTATTCCTTCGAAAGTTTGCGTGCATCGACAGACAGACAGACAGACAGACGGACAAGAATAAATCGGCCTAGAATATCAAGGCGATCAAGAATTTATATACTTTGTTGGATCTCAGACGAATATTTCGATGTGTTAGAAACGAAATGACGAAATTAGTATACTCCCATCCTATGGTGGAGGGTATAAAAATGTAAACCTAAGGTGGGCTTTGCATTTTGAGAATATGATGTGTTTTCAAAATTTTTTGATAGAACAACCATTTAAATTGTCATGGGCTTAATACTAAAAAGAAACCTTGAAAAAAAAGAAAAGCTAAGTAAGGACTTCCGTGGTTCTAACAAAATCCTTAATTGTTCTCCATACCACACCCCTAAGTGGGTTTATATCTGATATCGTGAGAAGACGAGGCTATTACTGAAAGGAAGTAAGAAGAAGGTCAATAAAGCTTTCTTATATAAAATCGATGCGGCAAGTGATAGCATGTGTAGGGCATGTGGGGAAGATGATGAGTCGTTGGAGCATTGCCTATATCATTGTCCGGCTTTCACTCCAAGGCTGTTAGCGCCGTTTCAGTCCTGGTTGTAATTGCCCTGAAGGCCAGTTAAACGTCCGTAAAGTTATTTAATACACGAAGCATTTATCACGAATCTATAGTGGTTCGGGCGGCCAGCCGGTGGGATAGACTGACGGATATGGCTAGATCGACTTGGAACGTCAAGAATGTATACATTATCAGGTATTCACAATGGCAGAGATATGTCTACATACCTTTTCATAAATAGCGATTATGTAAATTGACAGTAATGTAGCAAGCATACGATTTTACCCTCAAAATTTTAACTAGTTATATTACTGGCAACCATGGTAAATAATTTAAGCAACAACAGATATTTGACACAAAAACATTTTCCTACAAAAATTTCGTTTTGAAAAACGTGTTTTTTGAGTGGGGTATGTAGACTTTTCTGCGCCACTGTATATACTTTATGAGTTTGCAGATCAATATTTTGAGGTGTTACAACTAAGTTTAAATGACTCTTAAAACCGACCGTGGTGCAATGTGCTAAGGCGCTTGTCAACACACAATGAGATTGATGGAACACAGGTTCCATCAATTCCTGTGCACTAGAGGTTGTCAGAATGTGAACGTCTGTGGACGTTTTGTTCAACATAACTGTTGTTGGTTTATAAATATTTGTTGTTGATCTAATAACATCTGTGTATTGATTCACTTTTATGAACGAATGTGGCCACTTTGTCAACGCGATGCTTGATTTTTTCTATGGGTATACTTCTTTGATTACACCAACTATAGCCGGTTGTTATTTCCCAGCCAAATATAACGCAATTACACTATTACGCTTAAACTCCAGCACGAATAACTTTGTTTTTAAATAAACTCAGAAGCAAATGCTTATGGTGGCTTATAATGAGCTGCCAATAAAACAAATCATGTCTAGTTTGACACATATATCAGTGTCAGCTACCCTGTAGATATAGCGTCCATTTGATGATATCACCCAATCTATACTTGTAGGGTAGGTCTAGGGTATTATATAGTTGGTAACGCCCGACATTTACCTTTCCTTACACATATTTTTTCTCGAAAACTTAACCTGGTTTTTCAGCTGACCCGACATTTAAAAATTCTATGACAGATGAAATTCAACCTTAAAAAATCAAAGCGGACTCTGATAGACCTTCAAAATTAAACCATAAGACAGAGGACTTGGGATGAAGGACGTCATGTGAGTGCCTGGGCCCCATAGCCGACGAATGGGAAGGTGTCCATTCCGAAATGAGAAACTAGGCAGTCAATCGTACTGCCAACATTATGCTCGATTGTTGGCGATTTTTTGGGAAAATTTTAGTGACATTTTATTTATTTAGTATATCTTTCACTACCATATATTTCGCTGTTTTTTGTGTCATTTCAAGAACTTAATGGAAATATCAAAGCACATATGCCAGATGAGGCGTTGGATATAAATACATTTTTTTTTTTCAATTTTCTACCCAATACAAAATCCACAGTTAATTGGTTACCTATTAACACCAACTTCTTTTTTATGTGCCATAAGGTATTTTCTCACAGACTCTAAGAGGGGCATGGATCTTTTCGAACGATCACTTTCCAATTTTCCTGCGAACGTTATGAACATCTTGACATTTTTTGAACCTTCATCATAATGGAATTTTTGTGGATCAACAACTTTTATTTTTGTTTTCAACAGATCCGTATTAATTGATCACCCACAAAAACATGGACGTTCATGCGACCACGTACGTTTCATTAACGGATATATTCAAAACACCTTCCAACCGGTTTCAAGCTATGGACGATGTTCGAGCACAATTCAATGACTTTGAAAGCGAAGGAGTTGATTATCATGCATTTCAAAATTTTGCGACCAGTGTTATTAGTGCTCATGCACTAATTAATAAAATCGGCGTTGAATTCCTAGTTTCAACCGGTTCTCTGGCCAATTTAATGGAGAAAAAATCCCAAAGAAACACTTCGATCACGTCACTCGACATGCTAAGTGTGTAGGCGTTGGATTTGTCAAACTTTGGACAAAATCGATTCTTTAGCTGTGTTTTTTGAAATTTAAAAAAAAAAAATAACATTGTGGATTAGAAAATGAACGTTTTGGTGTTTATATGTTAATTGTTTATAGTATTAATTAGTTTGATTAGGCACGAGACCAGGAGCTTCACATATTGACTGAGCTGTGGCGAGGGAGTAAATAAGTTAATCACACACAACACTTTTGTCTGGCTGTTGTCACTTGACAGGTGCTAAAAACGTAAAACAAATAAATTGTTTGTTTCAATAAATTTATTGCCATAGTCGTATTTATTTTGTAGCTATTATTATTTTTTTTTTTTTGGTTGTTTCTCGACATCGACTTCATTCGGTAATTAGGTCTTACAGTTCTGGATTTTCCGGATGCTACTAGATGAACTCATAAACAAACTGGCATTTAACTTAAAAGTAAATTTATTTTCGTTTAAGACTTTGTCTTATTGGGCTATAAGGTCATTTGTTATATTAATGAAAAATAAAAATTACTTATTTAATTTTTCTATTCCACGTTTCGAGTTATTTATTATTGATACGTTTTTACTGTTTCAGTAATAATAAATAATTGATATTTTTCCTTTACTGTGGCGAACTTTGGATACCCACCACCATGGATAAATTAACCATCTTCTAATAACTCCACTACCATATCCACAATAATATGCAAATGGGGGCTGGTATGGATCATATTTCATTCAGGTCCCGAGAACTCTTATACAAGACACAGTTTCAGCGAAGTCGGGCAACAAATCCGCTTTTAATGGGATTAAGAACCTAAATTGAAAGTTCGGTCTATAATGGCAGCTATATCTAAATATAATCTGATCTGGACCAGATGCTGGTCGGATGATGGGAGGCTTAATACAAGTCAAAAGACCAAAGGCAAATTTTGCCCATGAACATTCCTCTAAGGAACAGGGGCAAACTTCTCACATATCAATGAGTGCAGTCTAATTCAAGTTTAAGCTCAATAATATAGGGCTTCCTTTTTAAAGCCGAGTCCGAACGGCGTGCCGCAGTGCAACACCTCTTTGGAGAGAAGTTTTACATGGTGTAGTACCTCACAAATGTTGCAGGGGAAAACCACTTCTTAAAATTGTTCCTAATGGTCTCGCCAGGATTCGAACCAAAGCGTTCAGCGTCATAGGCGGACATGCTAACCTCTGCGCTACGGTGGCCTCTTAATACAAGTCACTGGAAATTCCAGCGAAATCGGGTGACAAATGCAGAGTTTAGAGGCGTTAGACCCTTAATCGGCAGATCGGTCTATATGACAGACCGATCTGAACCATATTAGAGTCTGATATCGGGATGCTTTAATTAACTCATCATTTCAAGTTTTACAGAAATCGGAAAATAATTTCGGCTTTTATGGGATTAAGACCCTAAATCAACAGATCGGTCTATATGACAGCTATATATAAATATAATTTGATCTGGACCATATGCTGGTCGGATGACGGGAAGCTTAATACATGTCACTGTGTGAAATTCCAGCGAAATCAGGTGATAAATGCAGTTTTTATTGGCTTAAGACAGATCTGTACCATATTTAGGTGTGATGACAAAAGGCATAAAATAACTCACTGTTTTAAGTTTCAGCGTAATCGGGTTAAAAATGCAGCTTTTATGGGCTTAAGACCCTGAATCGGCCGAAGGTTATATATTGCAGCTATATCTAAATATAGACCGATCTATTTGAGTCGGATGTTGAGAGGCTTTTATTAACTCACTGTTTCAAATTTCACCGAAATCGGATTTTAATAATTGTGGTTTTTATGAGCTTAAAACTCTAAACCAGCAGATCGGTCTATATGACAGCTATATCTAAATATGGTCCGATCTGAACCACGTAGTGTTTTGGTATCACTTTCAACAACTGTGCTAAGTATGGTTGTAGTCGGTTCATAATCTGTAGCACTAGTAGGGTGCGATGCGAAGTCTCACCTGAATTCTTAGGGTTGTACCAACACAACGCAGAAGAAGACTTGTGCAAGATTATTTAGATTGTCCAAGCATAGAAGACATTGACGACAATGTCAACAGGATTACGACTGCACTGGTGGGCTTTTTCAAAGATAGTTGTCCTCTTCGGAAAAGGAAATCAGCCCAAGAAAAACCCTGGATGACCAGGGAGATTGGCAATATTGGGAAAGAGGTCCGCAAACTTTTTAACAGAGCACGTCGTAAAAAAGCGGAAGTTTATTGGGATGTGTTTTACACACGGCTCAAGGAATACAATAAGATTACCAGAGCGACAAAACATGCCTCCTGGAAGCTTTTCTGCTAACAGGTTGAACCATTTAAGTCACCCGGACCTGATGGAATATTTCCGACTTTACTACAGAAAGTGGCCGACTATCTGGCGCCTCATCTGGCCAAAATTTCACAGCGTGCCTAAGACTTGCATATACTCCGAAAGACTGGCAGGACGTTAGGGTGGTGTTTATACCCAAACCCGGCAAGGCAAGTTATGCGACACCAAAGGTCTACAGACCATGGAACGTATTGTGGATACCATGATAAAGAGTGGGACATCCAGCGAACTGGATGTTGCGCATAAGGTTAAAAGAATTCTTCGTTGCCATGATGTACACATTGGCATTTAGCGTTGACAACGAAGGTGCTTTTAACAATGTACGGACCGACACACTGATCCTATCCTTAGACCAAAGGGGAAGTTTATTGGGATGTGTTTTACACATGGCTCAAGGAATACAATAAGATTACCAGAGCGGTAAAACGTGCCTCCTGGAAGTTTTTCTGCGAACAGGTGGAACCATTTAAGTCACCCTGACCTGCTGGATTATTTCCGACGTTACTACAGAAAGAGGCAGACTATCTGGCGCCTCATCTGGCCAAAATTTCACTGCGTGCCTAGGACTTGCATATACTCCGAAAGCCTGGCAGGAGGCAAGGGTGGTGTTTAGACCCAAACCCGGCAAGGCAAGTTTTGCGACACCAAAGGCTACAGACCCATAAGCCTTACGTCTTTTCTACTTAAAACTATGGAACGTATTGTGGATATCATGATAAAGAATTGGACATTCAGCGAACTGCTCAAATACAAACTGCATGCCTATGTCAAGGGAAGATTAGTGTAGACTGCCATGCACGAAGTTGTGCATAAAATAGAAGAATCCTTCGAAGCCAAAACGCACACATTGGCGGTGTGCAATGACATCGAGGGGGCTTTTAAAAATGTGCGGACCGACACACTGCTCCAATCCTCAGATCAGTACCGGGTGGACGCGGTCTTTAAAGACTGGATAATCGATAGGCTAAGGAACAGGTGGATAAATTGGGTGTTCCAAGGCATACATATGGCATAAAGGGAGGAAGTGGCACAAGGCACGCCATAGGGGGGTTCGTAATAGGTCATTTATGGGTGACCACCATAAATGACCTATTACGGATGCTGACTGAGGAGGGATTTGATCCTGTCTGCTGGGATAAGGATCCGAACTAGCTATGCAGAAGGGCCGAAAGGGTCTTGCATATGGCATATGACTGGGCTAGACCCAGAGGTCTCAATGTTAACTCAGAGAAGACTGAAATATGCATGTTCACGAGGAAGACGAAGGTGGGCCAATTTAACGCAACCAGTTTCCTCAATAAGACGATTTCGATATCTGATAAGGTCAAATACTTAGGAGTGATATTTTATATGAAACTTAATTGGAAGTGTCACATTCAGGAGCGTACTGAGAAGGGTCACATCGACGGGTCGTAGGCTCGAAATGGGGTCTGAATCCAAGATAGTCCACTGGCTCTACAGAAGCGTAATTAGACCAATAAATCTACTTACGCCTCTGTAGTTTGTGGACTGCTATGGAGAAAAAGCGCAATATTAGGACCATACAACAAGTTCGGAGAACATGGGGACCACACCTTGTGGGCACTGGAGACTATTCTAGATATCCGACCCATATACATACAGATTAAGCGTGAAGCAGCCATTGCGGCTATAAGACTTAAAGCGAGGGGAGAAAAGGTAGAGGATGGGAGCAGATCATACCATCACGGAATAATCGAGGCGACGATAAGAAACCTGAAAGGAATGAAAGAGGTATCCAATCGGATACCTGAGACGATATTTGCGGTCGAGTGCGAGGTACTGCTGCTAGTAGCACAGTCTTGGACTGAGGGCACTCGAGTATTGCCATCTGTAAGATCATGTTACACGGATGGATCAAAGCTAAAGGACAGAATGGGCCAGGGCGTCTACATTAAGAACCCAGGGATTGAGATGTGTTTTGGACTGACTGACCACAATACGATCCTGCAGGCGGAGATCCGGCGATCACGGAATGCGTGAGGTGGTGTGGAGCTAACGCAAGAACGTCGAGTGTGAACATCTTTATGGACAGTAAAATGGCCATAAGGGCATTAACAACCAGCACGGTAAGATCACGAACAATCTTGGAA
The DNA here is from genome assembly GCF_963082655.1 of Stomoxys calcitrans. Lineage (NCBI taxonomy): Eukaryota > Metazoa > Arthropoda > Insecta > Diptera > Muscidae > Stomoxys > Stomoxys calcitrans. The sequence continues at coordinate 84,284,908 of NC_081554.1, forward strand.
TGTAGAAGGAGATTAACGCCTTGTCTGAGTATGGCACAATCCTCATCGTTTGGGTGTCGGGCCATAACGGAGTAAGAGGGAATGAAAGGGTAGACGATTTGGCGGTGATGGCCAGAGGACTGCAGTCAATAATCTTGGTTAACCCGAAGCCTTTCGGGTCGAGTTAAGGGCGTGGACGCCAAACATGCAACACTGTGGGGTAATCCTAATCGTGAGAGGACGAGGGTAGTACTGAAAGGAAGTAAAAAGAAGGTGAATATAGCTTTTGGTATCAAAATCGGTGAGGCAAGTTATAGCATGTGTAGGGCAAGTGGGGTGGATGATGTATAGACGTTGCACAGTGGGAAGGGGGAAAAAACGGATCTATACTAAGTCTTCTTTGTAGTATAGTACGTGAAACTGATAGTGCTGGGTCAAGTTTTCTGTATAGAGACAAAACATTGAAATTATCTTTTTTTACGAAAAAATGCCAAAAATGTACTTTTTTCACATTTTTTTAATTGTAACTCGCATAACTTTTGACTGAAGAACCGGACCTTAGCATATATCGCGGCAAAGAAAAGTAAATTATTAGCTTTACAAATCAGTTACAAAATTTTAAATTGGTTCAGAAATGCTTTCACAAGCAACAAAATTCCACTTGTTGTTTTTTCCTATCCCACTGTGCGTTGGAGCATTTCCTTTGTCATTGCCCGGCTAAAAGACACCGGTACTTAGGTGAAGACACAATACCAGACATGAACCAACTTAGGGGCGTGGCATCGAATTCCAAACTTAGATTTTCTTTTTATACCCACAACCGTTGGATAGGGGGTATATTCATTAAGTCTTTGCAACACATTGAAATATCGATTTCCGACCCTTCAAGATATATTTATTTCGGATCTTCGTAAAGTTCTAAGACGATTTAACGATGTCCGTGTGTCTGTCCGTCTATCCGTCTTTTCGTCCGTCTGTTGTAATCACTCTACAGCATTCAAAAATTGAGATATTGAGCTGCAATTTTGCACAGATACGCCTTTTTCATGCATATTTGGATAAAGCTGGTATATAGACCGATCTGCCGATAAAGGGTCTAATGTCCATAAATACTTTACTTTTATCCGATTTCGCTGAAATTTGAAACAGTGCGTTATTTTAAGCCTCCCGACATCTGACATAAATATAATTTAGATCGGACTATATTTGGGTTAGCTGCCATATAGACCGATCTCCCGATAAAGGGTCTGAAGCCCATAAAAGCTTTATTTATTACCCAATATCGCTCAAATTTAAAACAGAGCGTTTTTTTAAGCCTCACGACACCTGACCTAAATATGGTTTAGATCGGACCATGTTCGGATATAGCTGCAACGTAGACCGATCTCCCGATAAAGGGTCTGAAAGCCATAAAAGCTTTATGTTTTATCCAATTTCGCTGAAATTTGAAACAGTGAGTAGTTTTAGGCCTCTCAATATTCGACCCAAATATGGTTCAGATCTGACTATATTTAGATATAGCTGCCATATAGACCGATCTCCCGATAAAGGGTCCGAAGCCCATAAAAGCTTTATTTATTAGCCGATTTAGCTGAAATTTGAAACAGTGAGTTGTTCTGAGCCTCCCGATATACAACTTAAATATGGTTCAGATCGCACTATATTAAGATATAGCTGTCATATGGACCGATCTGTCGAAAAAGGGTTTGAAGCACATATAAGCTTTACTTTTTATACGATTTCGCTGAAATTTGAAATAGTGAATTGTCTTTAGCCTCCCGACATCCGCCCCAAATATGGGACAGATCAGACCATTTAAATATAGCTGTCATATAGACCGATCTTCCAATTTAGGGTCTTAATCCCATAAAAAGCAGATTTATTGTCTGAAAATGTTACTTGTATATGAGTTATCGGGACCTGAATGAAATATGATCGAGACCAGCCCCTGTTAAGATATAACTACGTATAAAGTAGTGGAGTTATAATAAAATAGGATGATTATTATATCCCTGTTTAATTTGCTCCACATCGGTCCAGATTTGGTTAAGGGTGCCATATAGAAAGAACTCTCCATTTAAAGTATTGGCCCTATGAAAAGCGCGTTTATTATCCGTTTTCGTTGAAATTTGACGCAGCGACTTATGTTAGGCTTTTCGACATCCGTGTCCTTTATGGTTCAGATCGGATTGTATTTGCATATAGCTGCCAAAAAGACCAATATTTTGATCTACAAAATTAAACAGTGACTTATATTTATTAGACCACTCAATGTCCGTGCCGAATTTGGGTGCATAAGTTATCCAATTTTCTTGAATCGGCCTGCTCTCATTTATATGTGAGAAGTTTGCCCCTGTTCCTTAGTGATATGTTCATGGGCAAAACATGTATTTGTATCCGATTTTCAACGGATTGTAACGAAAGTGGGTTTATATACATACCAGAGGTGGTGGGTATCCAAAATTCGGCCCGGCCGAACTTAATGTCTTTTTACTTGTTCGAGGTTACTGTTTTAGTATTTAGAGCCGATCACTGGCTTAGGTGTATGTTCATAGTGCCATTGGGCGGATTAATATCAGCACCCTCTTTTCAGCCTAACCTAAACGTAACATCTACTACCTCGTATCGTAAAGCACTGAAATAAAATAGCAAAGCAAGGGCTTCATGTAATTAAAGCGTTTGTTTGGTTTTGTGGAACACTATTTCTCGATTGCCCATTTCCATAGGATTTGTCAAATGGATTAGAGTACTCTAAAAATTTAAGTTTAAAAGTGGCAGTCTTATTTCAGCATTTTTATACCCCCACCATAGGATGGGGGTATACTAATTTAGTCGTTCTCTTTGTAACTCCTTGAAATATTCGTCTAAGACCCCATAAAGTATACTTTCACTTGATCGTCATGATATTTTAAGTCGATCTGTCCGTCCGTCCGTCCGTCTGTCTGTCAAAAGCATGCTAACTTTCGAAGAAGTAAAACTATCCGCTTGAAATTTTCCACAAATACTTCCTATTAATGTACATCGGTTGGGATAGTAAATGGGCCATATCGGTCCATGTTTTGATATAGCTGCCATATAAACCGATCTGAGATCTTGACTTCTTGGGTCTCTAGAGAGCGCAATTCCTATCCGATTTGGCTGAAATTTAATACAACGGCTTCTTCCTTGACCTTCAATATGCGTGTCAAATATGGTCTGAATTGGTCTTCAGCCTGATATAGCTCCCCTATAAACCGATCTCCCTATTTTACCACTAGAGGACACAATTCTTATATGATTCGGCTGAAATTTTGCATGAGATGTTTTGTTATGGTTTCCAACAACTGTGCCAAGTATGGTTCAAATCGGCCCATAACCTGACATAGCTGTCATATTAACCGATCTGGGGTCTTGACTTCTTGAGACACTAGAGGGCGCAATTTCTATCCTATTCAACTGAAATTTTGCACGAAGTATTTTGTTATGATATCCAACAACTGTGTTAAGAATAGTTCATATCGGTCCATAACCTGATATAGCTGGCATATAAATCGATCTGGGATCTTGACTTCTTAAGCCTATAGAGGGCGCAATTTCTATCCTATTCAACTGAAATTTTGCATAAGGTTTTTTGTTATGACTTCCAACAACTGTGCTAAATATGGTTGAAATCTGTTCATAATCTGATAATTCCGATCTGGGATCTTGACTTCTTGAGCCTCTAGAGAGCGCAATTCCTATCCGATTTGGCTGAAATTTAATACAACGGCTTCTTCCATGACCTTATATATGCGTGTCAAATATGGTCTGAATCGGTCTTCAGCCAGATATAGCTCCCCTATAAACCGATCTCCCTATTTTACTTCTTGGGCTCATAAATGGCGCAATTCTTTTTCGATTTGGTTGAAATTTTACACATAGACTTATACTGTGGTCTCCAACACTTAAGTCAATTAGCATAGCAATTCTTTTCTTTTATCGTTTGTTTGTCTAAAATGAGATACAGGGAAAGAGCTCGACAAATGCGAACAATGGTGGAGGATATATAAGGTTCGGCCCGGATGAACTTGGCACGCTTTTACTTGTTGTTCGACACCACTGAGCAAGGTTTGGTGTTGTCTGCAGATTTGTTTCTTGCTGATATCATAATTTTTTCTTACTTGTACGAAATAAACAACACATATATATTTTTTCATTTGTCAATAAAATTTATTAATTGTGAATTTTTAATAAAAATGTACACAGTGGTGTTTTCTATTGAGGATTTGTTTTTTGTTTGCCAGCTTTAATTTTTAATTTGCAATGAAATTTAAATGCTGCCTTCTTTTACGAAATAGCAACTTAGGTTTTATAAATTAGAATTGCATTTGTATCAAGGAAAAAAAAAACATTTACATTATAGAATTATTGCATATTTTTAATTCATTCATTAACTACTACACTAAGAAGATTGAAAAAAAAAAACCAAAGAGTAAAAACTCTGGATTTTATTAAATTGAATTTAAATAGAGTGTGTTGTGTGTGGGTGTACGTTTAGTTTTTTTTAACGTTTATCTATTCATATAATTTATTACTAAATAATTTAAGTATTTATGTTTAATGACCATTTACATACGGTGTATGGTTATTTGAATTGATCAACCAAGGAACAATTAATGCAAGTGGCTTTAAAGTATAGTAAGTAGTATTTATTTTTATTTGTAAAATTACGAGTAGTAAGTAGTTTGTGTTCAGTTGTCTTTAGGCCTTTTTGTACGTGAAAAGTTTTTGATTGATTCTCTTGCTGGTTTGTGTTTTTGTTTTTTTTTTTGCTACTAAACTATAATATTTTAGTTTCTTATTATGTAAGAAGTAATAAACGTTATACATAGACCATATATTTATATATAGAGGAATGTGGGCAAGGTTATTATTTCTCTAAAGTGGAAAACTATTTACACAAGATTGGAAACCAAAAAAAAAAAGGAATGGTTGTTTGGACTTCTTAGCGATAATTACAAATGTCTAAATTTTAATTGCACCGAACTGAACAAAATTCGTCATTAGTTTTCTAATTTTCCATTTTAATATACACACAGTTGGGGCTTGAACTTAAATTTACGAGTGATATTGATGTGATTTCCAAGGACGGCTATAAATATAGAAATTAAAAAAAAAAAACTGTTTTGTCTAGAATTTTCCAATTTTACTTTTTTCCTCTTCTTCAGCTTGATATTGATATTTGTTAAGGCATTTTAGCTTGAACCTAAGGCTATACTAATTTCTTTTTTCTTTACTTAAACTACAGTTGCTTTAAATAAAAATAAACTAAATAAAAAAAAAAAATCAAAACAAAAAACAATAAAAAACACATAAAAGTTATTTTAGTGTACGTTAGTTAAGATGTATGGCGGGACTCAACCATACTGGGGCTATGCAGGAATATGGCCAAAGCAAGAGCATCGGAATATAAAGAATAGGACAGGACAAGATAGAAAGAGGGACGATATGTTAGTACGCTTCTCAACAACAGCTGGAATATACAATCACAAAAGACAACACGTGCAATATTCAGCTGAGGTTGGCATACTAAAATAACAACTATTTACATAAAGGAAAGTTGGGAAATATGGCCATCTACACATGCCTCCATGAATGCCTCCAGTTTTGCAAGTGATCTCCCGTTTAGTTTTGGACTTAAAGCTAAATTTTATAAAATAATTGAACCCTGTTAAAAGATCACCCCTTCCTAGTTCAAGTTCATCGTCAGTTGTTGCGTGTGCGAGTGTATCTATTTTGTAATATGCGGCCTAATTACAGTGTGTAGGAGGGGTGTGTAATAATTCACTAGGACAAGTGCTGTGGTTGCTGCATGCTAGGCACGAAGTTCGAGTTGCTGATGAGTTGCTGCCGCCGGTCAATATCAAGTCATTATTGCCGACGGCAGCTATGGCAGCCAAGGCTGTTTCCACATCAGCATCATTGTTGTCACCTGCTGCTGCTGCTGCCGCCGCCGCTGCGGCTATATCATGCAAAATATGATGATCCCCATTAACATCGTCATCATCCTCATCATCATCATTGTGGTGGTGGTGGTGGTGGTTGTTGTTGTTGTTGCCAACTGTTGCTGCTGCCGCAAAAGGTTGTCACATCGAGAGGGCTCCCACGGCTGATATCTGGGCATGCGGCGACTGATGCAACTGATGCGAGTGTGCACTCACTGCCAACGGATGATGGCTATGCAAATGATGCGGATGCAAACGCATGGCAGGCATACCCATGGCAGCCATGGAACTCATCGAGTGCAGGGAATGTTGCAAATGAATACCTGGTTCTAGTTTTGGTTTAGTATCCATCAAATTGGCATAGTCCGGATGTTGTACGCCACCAATGGAGGGTTCGCTGACTTTCTTATTTTGTTTACGCTCTTTTGCTCGTCGATTTTGAAACCATATCTTCACCTGACGTTCCGAGAGCGACAGACTTTGTGCCAGCTCAGTTTTACGGCGTATGGTAATGTAACGCGATGTGCAGTATTCCTTTTCCAATTCTAAACGTTGAAAATCTGTGTAGACCACGCGATATTTATCCTTGGTACGAGTTTTGCCTGAAATGACAGAAGGGAAAGAGAGGATTTTTTAGCACGGTTGTGGTTTAGTTTTAAAGTAAAAGCTTTGAAATTATATAACACTAGCTGACCCGGGCCCGCTCCGCTGCGCCTTCTTTTACTTTATATTAAACAAAAGTTTCTTGGAATATTTATTTTCGACAGTTAAAGATCTTTTAGTGAAATACCATGCTACGAAAGTAGTATATCGCTTGACTAACAGTTTAACAATATAAGTGTCTTTATCTGAATCCCATATGATCTTTATTGATCTACGAATTTAAGTTTGGATATAAGGTGTAATCCATTCTTAAAATACATCATTTCAGTCCAATATTCTCATGATGTCTGATTTAGTGGTGTTTTCGGGGGAGAGGTGGTCCCCCAGATACTTGGCCCTGAAAAAATATCAGCATCGTGCTCTTCTCTCAAATACCATATTGCCATTGGCTTAAGAGGAGTTTACAGGATGAGGCGTCCCCCAAACACATGGCCCCAAAATAGGTTATCAAATTCGTTTTTTTATCTCAAAAGCCTTTCATTTGAGCCACATATTGGCATGGCCGAAAAATTTTTTCCCTTTGGGGGTTTTTTGGGAAAGTGGTGATGCCTACATGGTCCTACATTTGGATATCAAATTCGTATTCTACTCCCAAATACCTTTATTTGAGCCCCATATTGCGATGGTCAATAAAAAATTGCTGGTTGACCCCCAGAAAATTGGTCCCGAAAGTGGGTATGAATTTTGTGCTCTACCTCCATATGCTTTTCATTTAAGCTCCACACATATCTATATATCATTTATTTGAACCCCATATTGCCATTGCCCTCAAAATTGGATATCAAATTCGTTTTCTAATCTCATTTAAACTCCTTATTGCAAAAGCCAGCAAATATGTCCGGTTTGGGGTATTGGCCCTAAAAACTATAAATATTTAGTTCCACTCTCTTTAAGGCCCAAATTGTCTTGGTGAGCAAATACGTCCTATTTGGGGGTTGTTATGGTGGTGGGACGTCCGCTAGACAGTTGGCCCCCAATGTTGATATCAGATACGTGGTCTACTCCACATACCTTTAATTTGAGTCCCATATTTCCACAGTCGGCAAATATGACCGGCTTGGGGGGTGTTTTGGGGGATGGGCGACCACTCAGTGAGTTGGCCTTGAAAATATGTATCGGATTCGTGTTTCACTTTAAAAACCCTCTTATTTGAGCCTCATATTCCAATAGTCAGAAAATACTTACTATTTGGGTGGTGTTGTGGGGGTTGGGTGGCCCCATAAACACTTTTCCTGAATATTGATATCAAATTAGTGCTTTACTCCCAAATACCTTTCATTCGACCATAGCAATATGGTATGGTCGTAACTTTGTCCCCTTTGGGGGATGTTTTTGGTGAGAGGCGGCCCTCCAAACACTTGGTCCCATATTTTGATATCATATTCGTATTCTACATTCAAATACCTTTTATTTAAGCCCCATATTCCCATGGTCAGTAAATAAGTCCTGTTTGGGGGGTGTTTTGGGAAAGGGTGGACCCCCACATTTGGATATCAGATACGTATTCTACTCGCAAATACCTTTCATTTGAGTCCCATATTGCCATGGTCGGTAAATTTGTCCGATTTAGGGGTTTTTGGGGCTTAGGGTGGTCCCCCTAGCACTTGGTCCGACAATTGGATATCAGATACGTTTTCTTATCCTAAATACCTATCATTTGAGTCCCATATTGTCGTGATTGTTCTAAATATATGTTTGGTAGGTTTTAGGGTGGGGCAGCCCCCATAGGTACCCCATCCGAAATGTGGATACCAACTTTTTATTTTTAGGGTACTATATGAGAGCACACAAAATTTCGCTTAAATCGCACCACCCATCTCCGAGATCTGGCGTTTCTGAAAATTATGGAAAGGGGGAGGGTTCGCCCCCCCCCCCCCCCCCCCCCCTTTAGATATCAAAAAATTTAGTACCCTATTTTCACCACGGGATCATTATGCACCATCATTATGCACCATTTCAAGAAAATCGGTTCAGCCGTTTCTGAGTCTATAAGGAACACACAAACATACAAACAAACAAACCTACACAACTTTTACTTGGTAAAAAGGAATTTTTACCTTAGTTAATAGTATAAGAGATTTTTAAATTTTCTCTTATTGTTAAAGACAAACATTTTTTAATGAATAACGTTGAAGTTTAGGAATTGACTTTGGGAACGGTTCACATTTTTCTTAAGTCAGAAAAACAGAAAAGCCATACAAACAGGTAGGGCCTTAAATATTTATTTTTTAAAAGTAAACACTTTTTATACCCTCCACCATAGGATGGGTTATAATATTTTCGCCGTTTCGTTTGTAACACTTCGAAATATTCGTCTAAGAATCTATCAAGTATATATATTGTTGATCGTCACGACATCTTAAGTCGATCGAGCAATGTTCGTTCGTCCGTCTGTCTGTCGAAAGCACGCAAATTTTCGAATTTCCGAATTTTGCACAAATACTTTTTATTAGTGTAGGTCAGTTGGGAATGTAACCGTAAACGTAGCATTATTGAATGTAACTAACTTCGTTTATTGTAAACCCTTAAGCAACTTCAGCTGGGGTAAAAGGACTTTTCTTTTGTTGTAAAACCAAAAACTCTTAACGGCAGATAAACGGTTATTCGTTTATCGGACTAACAATTATTCTCTTGTATCTATCTAATTAGAGAGAATGGGTGAGTTTTTGAGCGTATAGCACATCACTGTGTACGTACGCCAGAAAAGATTCCCAAGCAAGGCCATAGGGTTGCACATAATTGCAATTGTGTGCTCATCACTGGTATATACATGTTTACCGATTACTGCAATATGGGTATCAAATGAAAGGTAATTAAAAGTAGAATACGAAACTTAAAAATTTGGGGTCAACTCCCATGGGGCTTGCCATCCAAAAAACATCTCAAAACGAACATGTAGGCCGATCGGGACAATATAGGATTGTAACGAAAGAGACTGGAGAGTAAAATACGAAACTTATATACAAATTTGGAGTCTGTTCCCAGGCGGGTCGTTCCACCCCAAAATTATGCCCCATATGGACATTTACACTGAACGAGATAATATGAGACTCAAACGAATGATATTTGACAGTAAATTACAAATCTTATAAAAAATTTTTAGGTCAATTACCGGGGGATGCCCATACCAAAATTATGCTCCAAATTGAGATGTTTACCAAAGGGTCAATATGGAATTCTAATAAAAGTTTTTGGAGAGTTAAATATGAATATAAATAACTTTCAAATTTGAACTATGTGAAAAGGAGACCGCAAACAGCTAGTTGAAATCGCAAAATAACATGTTCTATATATCATGAATGATAGGTATTGTCAGACAAAAAAGATTTGTTTTTGTCTAAAATTCTTGCAAGAATTTATTGCAAAAAAAACAAACTTTTATCGTTCACAAAGTTTACTTGGTGAAAATTTCCTTTATGTGAAATGAATTATTTTTTTGCGTGTATAAAGAGATATCGAGCAAAGAACTTGACAAAGTCGATCCATGTTGGAGGGTATATAAGATTCAGCTCGGCCGAACTTAGTACGCTTTTACTTGTTTATGTTTAAAATTTGAATTTCTCGAAGAGAATAATTTGGGAAAAATTTTGAAATCAAACTATATTCAGTCAGCGATCAAATTTGGATGCGATAGGCTGTGTTCCTTAATATATAAAGAACTAAAATTAATCATAACTTCCTTATTTTATAGACTTTCTTCTTTGTTTTACAATGATTACCAAAATATTAATACATATTAATGTCTAATAGTGTTATTCCATGACATTGTGTCAAAAATGTTTTCAACTTAGCTGCATCACACTGTGTCTTTTCCACAAAAAAAATGTTGCCCATTAATATGTAGTATTTCATAAGAACTTCAGAATGCGAATAAAAAAACAATTAAATTAAAATTAAACTTGACTGAGTGACATAGTAATAAAAGTCGTTCACACCTTAGATTCCTCTTTCGTACTTTGTTTAGCGTAAACATAAATATTAAAACTTCAGTTTGAACAAAAGGCAGAGACGAAGAGTCCGCAGTACAAAAAAAAAACACACACAATTCAACATTGGATTTTATTATTTTCATATACACAAAAGAAATTAACACCAAAAAACAAACGCAAAAAATTGTATTAAAGAAAAGCCAGCACCACCCACTTCAAACCCGCACCCATCTACTCCAGTTTCTTTTTATGTTATTTTGGTGCAAATAAAAATATCTTCGTTAACAAACCAAAAGCCAAGTCATAAGTCTACTGATAAGAATACAACTCTTTCATTTGTTGTTGTTTCAAGCGAATTTAAGGTAGAATCTTTGTAGAAAATAGGGGTGACCATGTGGGCATAATTTTTTAATCCAACATAATTACTTTACATAGTAATTATCAACAACGTGTATTATTGTTAAAGGCTGCTAAAGTAAATGGATGTGGTACGTCCTTGTTCTCTTCTATTTCTAAGTATTCATCTGAGGATAACTTCAATTATTTGCGATACAAGCAGGCCCTACACCATAGAATGGTTTTTTAAAAATAGATTGTTCTTTAAATATTTTGAAGCTGATGCTCTGAGGATCAAGGGTATGGGTCTATGGGTCACAGTTCCGCATTCTTTTATTTGTTGAGCGTAATTTATTATTACATAAAAAACTCCCAAATCCTACCTTAATCAATTTTACCACACATTTGGGTGCTAGATTTGTGCTCTACTTAAAAATAACTTTCATTGGAGTTCTATTTTCTCTAAATCGGCGCACATGTCCCTTAAGAGGCTTTTTGAAGTGGGCGATACCCAGATACTTGTCGCAACTTTGGATATAGGATTTGAACTCATAGAACTTCCTTTAGAGTACCATTTTGTTCCGGTCTGCTAACATGTCTATTTAGGGACGCTTTTAGGTTGGGGCGGACCGCAACGTCTTGGCCCCAAATAATCAGATTTGTACTGTACTCTCATATGTATTATTGGGGGTTATGGAGTGGAGCGTCCCACCCAGATAATTGGTCTCTAACATTAATATTAGATCCGTGTTCTACTGTCGGGGGCTTCAATTTGAGCTCTATATTGGATATATCTTTTGGGAGTTTTTAAAGGGGTTGAGCAGTTCCTATATATCGGGTATCTAATATTAATATCGCATGTGTACTCTTCTGCATAAGTTGGGTTCATTCTAGTCTCTTATTGTCTCGAACGGGTTATATGTCCTTTGAGGGGTTTTTTTTTTGGGACAGGCCAACACCCTGTATACTTGGTCTCTAATTTCAATATCGGATTAGTATTATACTCTCAAATTCCTTCCCTTCCAACCCCACATTGTTTCGAACGGCGGCAATAGGTGGGGATTTGGGGAAGTTGTCAACTCCGCAGACATTTATACCCTCCACCATACGATAGGGGGTGTACTAATTTCGTCATTCCGTTTGTAACACATCGATATATTGATCTGAGACCCTATATATTCTTGATCGTCTTGACATTCTAAGTCGTGTCCGTCTGTTCTTCCGTTTGTCGAAAGCACACTAACTTTCCAGGGTAGAAAGGAAAGCGCTTGAAATTTTGCACGAATAATTCCCTTTAGTGCGAGTCAGTTGTGATTGCAAATGCAATGCATTGGGCAGAATCACAAATCACATAGCGATGCATTGGGCAGACTGAGGAGGATTTCAGACTACCTGGTACCGAGAACAATTCAAGAAAGGATCTTTGGAAAAAGCTTTCCATGTAGGGAGCAGAGGAGCATTCTCCTGCTGATTTGAAGCGAATGAGACTTCGGTCTTCACAAATGGCTCCAAGGTGGAGTTAAGGACTGAAATTAGGTGAAACTGTCAGACGTGTGTACGGTATTCAGGCAGAGGTCTGTGCCATAACGATGGCGGCAAAAGAAATTCTGGACAGGGATTTGCCGTCTTCGAAACTTAGGATTTATGTGGACTTGGGTTCAAGGACAGTCAGGTCGAAGTGCGAGTCTTTGAAAAGATTCTGTGCTTATGACATATCACTAACTTGGGCTTGTGAACACAATAGAATTCCGGGAAACGAAAAAGCGATCGAATATGCCAGGAGGGGTTCCACCACTGTGATCAAACTAGTTTGTAGCCAGACTTGTATATTTGCCACTCGTTGAACTACTGAATAAAGTAAAGGGAGTGGCTAATATGGAGGTGATGGCAAGGCCTATAGAGCTGGCAAACTATCGATAACAACAACAACGCAACATTCGATAGTTTTAATAATAAATATCGATAGTATGGAAACTATCGTTAATTTCCCATCCCCTATATTTCAAGCGAAATTGAGAACTAACAAGTAAGAGCGTGCTAAGTTCGGCTGGGCCGAATCTTACATACCCTGCACCATGGATCGTATCTGTCGAGTTCTTTGCGCAGTATCTCTTTTTAGGCAGACAAAGAATAATGAATAAGGACGGAGAAGGAGTTATATCAAGATATAGTCCGAGTCGGGGCTCAAGAAGCAAAATCGCGAGATCGGTTTAAGTAGGAGCTGTATCAAGCTATAGCCGATTGTACAAAATGTGTGCCAAATCGGATGAGAATTGCGCTCTCTAGCGGCTCAAGAAGTCAAGATCCCAGATCATTTTATATGGCAGCTATAACAGGTTATGGACCGATTTGGACCATACTTCGCACAAATGTTGGAAGTGATACCAAAACAGAAAGAATTGCGCCTTCTCAAATTTCAAGAAGTTAAGACCCTAGATCGGTTTATATGACAGCTATATCAGGTCATGAACCGTTTTGAACCATACTTAGTAGAGTTGTTGGAATTGATATCAAAACATTACGTGCAATATTTCAGTAAAATCGGATGGGAAGGGCGCAATTTTCATCCGATTTTTCAAGACTCAAGATCAGTTTATATGGCATGGACATGGCAAAACATGGACCGATTTGATCCATTTACAATCCGAACCGACCTACACTAACTATAAGTATTTGTGCAAAATTTCAAGCGGCTAACTTTACTCTTTCAAAAGTTAGCGTTCTTTCGACAAAATTAAGAATATATATACTTTATGGGGTCTTAGGCGCATATTTCAAGATGTTACAAACAGAATGACCAAATTAGTATACCCCCATTCTATGGTGGATGGTATAAAAATCAGGAGATCAATTTATATAGAAGCTATATCAATGCACAGACCAAATAAAATCAAGATTAATAAAGCCAGTTGGAAGTCATGAGAGAAATCATTGCACAAAATGTTGACCTAATCGGATGAAAATTGCACCCTCCATAGGCGCAATGTTTCTTAAAGGATGCATTTAGGGTCACATCGCTTGTTTTTGTTTAATTTTGGAAAAAATTTAACTTTTCCAATAGTATCCATCGGAAAAATATCAATCAATATTCAGTCAAAAAAATAAATATCGATATTGCCATCGACATTTTGCCAGCACCGTCGACCGGAAAAGGACAATGTAACTGCTGGCCTTTGGTTAAGACATATGGGCACGCACATGGGAATTTTGCATAATGATTACTGCGGAACTTGAAAGAGGAGGAGGCGATCGGGCACTTGCTCTGCTTATGTCCAGTTGCTCAAATCGGATAATCGGCATTAGACAGGTTATATCAGATTTTTGATTGATTCGGACAATCCTTGGCACTAATGGTGAATGAAATAAGAGGATGTCATATTACTCAACTTTAATAGGCTACGACAGCACATTTGTCCCATTAACCTAACTTAGAATGGAGTTCCAAACGCCTTGATCTTCTGCGCTTCTTCCAAAATCTCTGACACCAAGTTTTGAGATATCTCTCTTTCAGAGGATATCATATATAGTGGTAATATACTTGAGCCCTTCAGAGGCACAAGATTTCAAATCAAAAGATAGGTATATATGACCTAAATTATGAGCAAATTATGTTACTTACTTAAAATTAGTGTGCTGTCGACAAACGGTCGAAAATTGTTAAATCGGCTTACAAAGTCATGACAAACAAATATTTTAATATGTAACTTAGAAACTCTTAGGTCAATACCTTGAGATATATTATAATACGTGTAGAATTATGAAGTTGGTATACACTCAATCATACTACTAGAGTCAATCGATAAGTCTAGATTTTGCAAAAACTCAAAATGTGAAATGCTTTTACTTTATCTGATATTCAGGATATAACAACAATATAGCCTTATATTGATGAAATTATTGCAATAAAACATTTTTCAAAGAGTTGTTTTTCTGAAACCAATATAACATTCGGCCTTGGCATAGGAGGCCACCGTAGCGCAGAGATTAGCATGTCCGCCTATGACGCTGAACTCCTGGGTTCGAATCATGGCGAGACCATCAGAAAAAAGTTTCAGTGGTGGTTTTCTTCTCCTAATGCTGGCAACATTTATGAGGTACTATGCCATGTAAAACTTCTCCCCAAAGAGGTGTCGCTTTGCGCACGCCGTTCGAACTCGGCTATAAAAAGGAGGTCCCTTATCATTGAGCTTAAACTTGAATCGGACTGCACTCATTGATATGTGAGAAGTTTGCCCCTGTTCCTTAATTGAATGTTCATGGGCAAAATTTCCAATTTGCAATATAGCATTCGAGTTTCGTCATGTGTCGATCAAGGCTGTATTAAGGTAGGTTCAGATTAGTAAAACATTTGACCCAACTTGGTTTATAATTTTTTTTTTTAATTTTAATTAAAAAATTAATTTAAAAAAAAATTAAAAAGCCTTTTTCAAGTCTAATGGTAAATCCTATTGGATTTGTGTTTGGACAAACAAAATGTGTCGAATGTGAATACAAAATCAAGAATGTACGAATTTGACATATTGTATTTTGGGCAAAAATGATAAAAGAAGTTGGGTCAAATATTTGACTTTTCTGAACGTAGCTTTAGTTTGATATGATTTTTGTGGTTGAGTGCACCATTTCGAGCACCAATAGAGTAAAATCTAGAAATGTACATCATTACGATTGCGAACAAATTTCAAATTTCAGTTTTACCTTTGAAAATAATTGTATTTTTGTATTGTCATTCCTAAAGCTGTAGGATGCAATAAAAAATTCATAGAAGATTTTAGAGTTTGAAAAATTTATGATAACCTCACAGTTTGGTTGTGAGAAGTATATACTCGTTTGGCATTGCGAAATCTGATTCGTTCACTCGTTGTTGTTTCCTCTATAGCGCTATCATGGATTTCAAAAATGGGAATCACTTCACAAATTACACAGACGCTATCAAAAATTCTACAGAGTACGCTAGTTTTCCAGATCATACCATCTATTTGACAGAGATTTCATTCATATCTTATCTTATTTGAATTTCATCAAAACTAGTATAGTATAATTGCCTTTTATTTAGATCTTGAAATGATCCCTTCTCTGCAGCTACAGCAAGCACGCTGTTGACTTTTTCTTATTTTCACAGTAATCTCTAACGATGCTAATGTGGATGTTGTATGGGCGATGACAATTGTGAAGTTATTAACTATGTCCGTTGTATTTGAGGAATTATTTGTTCTGTGTGTGTCTAAATAAATAAATCATAAACTAATTAAGATTTGAGTTCAACTCTTTTTTCTTGTCTTCCATTTGGTGTAAAATAATATTTACATTTATTTTATTCTGTGTTATACAATGCCATAACTATAAGACAAAAATAAAATTTACAAAACAAATAGCAAATAAATGCAGGGATTAATGTAATCCAGCTAACAAAGGCGGTGACATGAAGATTTGTAAAAAAATAAACGTGGAAACACACTGAAAACCTTGACATAAATTTTCGTTAAATATAGGTTGGGTTGGGATTTGAAGGCTATAGGTTTCACCCTCAAATAATAACGCGTTCTATTTGACAACTTAAGACAAAGAAAATTATATGGCAAGATTGAAGTCTATTCCCAACATTTTCCGTATTAATATCCAAGTGTTTTATAACTTTAAAATTATTTGAAATTTGGCTTAAATTTAAAAGACAAACTTATTTATTTAGAACATGAGTAATAAGAGTTCACCATGACTAATTTGAAGACAAAATAAACAAATTTTTAATAAGGAGACGTCATTTACTAGAAATGAACAAAGTTTCTATTCAAAATGATTCATAACTGAGCTAATGAGAAATTATTTTTGACTGGCTGCTCGTTAAAGTTTAATGTTGACAAATGATATGATGGCACTCAAACACTAGTATAAGTATTAGGCCAATTATTGAAAAATGTATTGATCATTAAACCAAATGGTAATCTAACTAATAAATGCAGACCATACATGTGCAGTTGCGGTCAAAATAATAGCAGCGCAGCAAAATATAAATATTTATTGATTTACTTCCATAACGCGAACTTCCTTGCATCTATATCATGTTATGTCCGATTTGGGACTCAAGAAGCAAAATCGGAGATCGGCTTATAAGGGAGCTGTATCAAGCTATAGATCGATTCAGACCATATTGCACATGGCCATGGGAGAAGCCGTTGTACAAAATTTGTGCCAAATCGGATGACAATTGCGCTCTCTAGAGACTCAAGAAGTCAAGATCCCAGATCGGTTTATATGGCAGCTGTATCAGGTTATGGATCGATTTGGACCATACTTCGCACAAATTTTGAAAGTGATACTAAAACACCACGTGCAAAATTACAGCCAAATAAGTTAAGATATGAATTGAGCCTTCTAAAAGCTCAAAAAATCGAGACCCAAGATCGGGTTATATGGCAGCTATATCAAAACATGGACCGATTTGGACCGTTTACAATCCCAACCGACCTACACAAGTAAGAAGTATTTGAGCAAAATTTCAAGCGGCTATCTTTACTCCTTAAAAGTTACCGTGCTTTCGACAGACAGATGGACGGACATGGGCAGTTCGACTTAAAATATCACGACGATCAAGAATATGTATACTTTCGAGGTGTTACAAACAGAATGACGAAATTAGTATACCACCATCCTATGGTGGAGGGTATAAAAACGGATTCCCCCATGTTGACGGTCCCCAAAAACGTCTAAAGCACCATAATTTGCGTATCTGCACCTGAAATGTCCGAACTATTTATAAAGGAGGTGCAGTGTACGCACTGGCGGATGTATTTGGAGAGGTACAAGCAGACATAACTGCCATTTCCGATGGTGCGGATATTTTGTCACAACAACATCAAATGGTGACGAACTATATCATATCTGCCATAGCACGACGCATAAATTTGGCTGTGGATTTGGGGTTACTCGGAGAATGAAACACCCTTTTTCCAGGTTGATATGAGAGGCTAGCCACAATCCGCATAAAGGCCGATTTTTTCAACATCAGCCTTATTTTCGACCATGCATCGACGGAAGACATGGATGAACAGACCAAGAATATTTTTTACGAGCGCTTATAAAAAGAATATGACCGCTGTCCCGCCCATCTGGGAGAATCGTTCTGGAAGATTTTAATGCGAAAATAGGGAAGAAAAATATCTTTGCCCCAACAGTCTGAAAATTTTACCTACACGAAGAAACTTCCGATAATGGTTTGAGCCCAATAGATTTCGCCGCGGCGGAACATGGTAGTTTGTAGCACCAGATTCACACGGCCACCTGGCTGTCACCCGGTCAAAACACGAGAAACCAAATAGATTATGTTGTGATAGATGGAAGGCATTCAACAAGCGTGTTAGATGTAAGATCGATCCGAGGGGCGAACATCGATTCGGATCATTTCCTTGTTGCAGCAAAGGTCGCATCCGTCTTAGTGTGGCGAAAAACGTACGATCTGACACTGCATGGAAGTACGATCTGACATTGAAAAGCTGCAAACACAACAGATGGCCAACTGTTTGCTGAAAGCACTCCTTCTCACGATGATATAACGGCGCTGTGGCAATCCATTGCCCACTCAATGGAAAATACCGTGAAATCCGTAATTGGGTGCAGGAAGCCTCCACCCAAAGAACCCATGGTACGACTAAGAGTGGAGAAATGCTACTGAATCTAAGAATGCGGCATACAGAGCCACCCTGCAATCAGTAGCAACGCGCCAGATAAAGGAGAGATATCGAGAGAAAAGGAGAGAGGAGCAACGCCTATTCCGCAGAAAGAAGGAGGAAATGAAAAGACGTGAGTGTGAGCGAATTGAGATGTACAGGATTCGAAATGAGGTCCGGAAATTCTACCAAGAAATTAGACATCAAACCGATAGCTTTGGTACAGGCACATACTCCTACAGAGACAAAGAAGGAAATCTGGTAGCTGATACAGATAGTGTGCTGACGATATGGAAAGAACATTTTACCAAGCTGCTAGTGTCCCGATGGTGGCAGCGAAAAGGATACCGCAGAATCAATTCCTGATGATGACAGCGAAGAGAATACCGCAGAATCAATCCCTGATGAGGGCATAGAATGTTTACCTCCTAGTCAGAAAGAGGTCCACGAAACTGTGACCCGACTGAAGAACAACAAGGCAGTAGGAGCCGACGGGTTGCCCGTTGAACTATTTAAGACCGGAGGTGACACGCTGCTAATGCGTATGCATCAACTCTCAAACGTACTGTGTGAAAGATTAAAATCTAAAGTCAATGAGATAATTGAGCCCTATCAATGCGGCTTTAGACCCGGTAAATCCATCATAGACCACATATTAAAGCTGCGCCAAATCCTGGAAATGACCCGAAAAGGACAAATAAACCTTTGTTGACTGCAAAGCCGCTTTCGACAACCCTACCCCGTTCAAAGGTATTTCAAGCCGTGCCTGGGACACCACTGCTAAATTAAGAAGAATACGTTCCTTAGTAAGAATAGGAAAGAATCTCTCCGGACCATTCAATACCAAAGGCAAGGAGGCTGCCTTGTGAACACCTGTCATAGTGTCCGTCATGACAGGTCACTGTCCGATAGGAAAACATGCTGACAGACTGAAGGTAACCGGTAACGACTTCTTCAGTGTTCGTCGTAAAAATCTAAGTCGATCTAGCCATGTCCGTCCGTCTATCTTTTGAAATCACGCTACAGTCTTTAAAAATAGAGATATTGAGCTGAAACTTTGCACAGATTCTTTTTTTGTTGTCCATAAGTAGGTTAAGTTCGAATATGGGCTATATCGGACTATATCTTGATATAGCCCCTATATAGACCGATTCGATGATTTAAGACCTTAGGCCCATAAAAGCCACATTTATTATCCGATTTTGCTGCAGTTGTGTTAGGCCCTCTGACATCCTTATTTAATTTGGTTCAGATCGGTCCAGATTTGGATATAGCTGCCATATAGACCGATCCGCTAATTTAAGGCCTTGGGTCCATAAAAGGCGCATTTTTTGTCCAATTTTGCCAAAATTTGGGAAAGTGAGTTGTGTTAGGCCCTTCGACATCCCTCTTCAATTTGGCTTAGACAATCCAGATTTGGATATAGCTGCCAAATAGACTGATCTCTCGATTTAAGGTCTTAGGCCCATAAAAGGCGCATTTGTTGTCCGGTTTGTCCGTTCCGGTTGAAATTTGGGACGGTGAGTTGTGTTATGCCCCTCAACATCCTTCTGTTATTTGGCCAAGATCGGTCTAGATTTGGATATAAGTGCCATATAGACCGAACTCTCGATTTAAGGTTTTGGGGTCAAAAAAGGCGCTTTTATAGTCCGATGTCGAAATTTGGGACAGTGAGTTGTGTTAGGCTCTTCGATATTTTTCTGCAACTTATCCCAGATCGGTCCAGATGTGGATATAACTGCCATATAGACCGATCTTATTGGTCTTAAAGTATTGGCCCCCAAAAAAGGCGCATTTATAATTCAATTTCGCTGAAATTTGACACAGTGACTTATGTAAGGCTTTTCGACATCCGCGTCTTATATGGTTCAGACCGGTCTATATTTGGATATAGCTAACAAATGAAACAATATTTTGTTCTACAAAATTGAACAATGATTTGTACTTATTAGACCACTCAATGTCCGTGCCGAATTAGGTCCAAATCGAACAATATTTCGATAAAGCTGCTATGGGGGTTTAAATTATGCATTTTTCACCGGATTATGACGAAAGGTGGTATGCATATATACCCGAGATGGGTATATATGTAAGATTAGGCCCGGCCGAACTTAAGGCCTTTTTAATTGTTTAATAACAAAAATATCACTGACTGTAGATTGGACATATGTATATTTTTCGATGTGTTGCAAATGGAATGACAAAATGAATATACCTCCATCCTTTGGTGATGGGTATAAATATAGCTAACATTTGTGCTCACTGGCTACGACATCTTGTACTGATTATTTTCTTTTTGAATTTCATACTTCTCTTTTCGGCTCAGACACTTGGGCTCCACATATATGTATATGAAATGAATTTCCCGCCATTGCTTTCAAGCATTTAGATTTCATTCACATAACCAAATAGGACTTAAAAAACAAAACATTATTTGTTTACAATAAATGCATTGTGTTTACACATATCTATCATAGTTTTCAACCCTTATTAGAGCAAAGTAGACACACTTTGAGTTCCAGCAAACCGACCGAGAGACACATGGTACGCCATGATGGATTACACGAAAGAGATATTAATGCCGCAACTAGATTGTTAAGGACACCATCGATACCTAGAGTAATATTGGCAATTACTACTCTACTCATTATAGAGGCATATTGATACTCCTGTAGCTGTGGGCTTGTTACAATGGGCTTTGCATGCAGCATTTGTATAACACCATAGATTCGACTTCAAATGCACCGCAATTGCATACGAGTCCAATACTTTAATACCTTTGGTTTTGTTCGACTTTGCCATAGCAATACAGAGAACTGAGTCAAGTCGATTTCATGTTATTAAACTTGTGGATGGTTGTACCCGGGTGGTGTAAATATTTGGCCTGATCATGATATCAACAATAAGAATTTTTTAATACCCGCTAGATGTTATCTATTTATTTCAGGCGAGGCATGACACGGCACATGCATATATGAGGAACTTAGATAAGCGATATTTGAGTGTAAATGCGACCGGCCGACATACTCGTACATACATAATACACTGTCAAAGTGTAATCTGTATTACAGAAAAACGACAAATGAAAAACCGTTGCAAGAATGAATGACTTGTGTACAATTCTTGTTTGATTTCTTTTTTTTAATTTTTGCAAGTGATAATGCGACTTTTGTACTTTAAGTCGAGAAGTTAATCACGTGCCCCATTCATACAGAAGAAACTAGTATATGGTCTTAAAGACCTTTAAACGATAAAAGAAATCGCAAATGTCATTGTTACACTATATATCCACTGCCTTGGGACACGAGGTACATTAATTGTATAATAGCATTTTGTTTATCCTAGATTTTTGAGATAAGGGACCTCCTTTTTATGCCGAGTCCGAACGGCGCGCCGCATAGCGACACCACTTGGTATAGGTGTTTTAACATGGCAAAAGAGAAAGTGCCCTCATCCAATATTTCAAGTCTACTCTGTGCATTAAGATAAAATGATTTCGATTCATTCTCTTTCATCTTATCCATCTCCCGTATTGACTTGAACCTGCGAATGTCGAGTTCTGTTATGACTTTGGATCGCCATATTCTGATGATAATCTGAATAGGTCCATAGCATCTGAGTTGCGCAATTCCTTTTCGATGTGGTGGAAACTTTGCATTATGAGTTCCCTTAAGATTTTCAATATTCATGATATACTGTGTATGGTTTAGCGATTCGATGACTTTTTTTTATTCTCGCACATTAAGATAAACAAGTTAAAGCGTGCCGTGCCGAATATTTTATACCCTTCACCATGGATCACATTTATCGAGTTCCTATTCCGGTATCTCTTTTAAGTCAAACAAAGGTTAATGGATAAGAATTGCTGTGCTGTTGGAGATATAATAATTTATGGATTCGGACTATAATTGTATTAAATGTTGGATACCATAGTAGAAGTCATTGTGTAAAGTTTGAAACAATTCAGTTAATAATTGCGTACTTTAAGCGCTCAAGAAGTAAAATCAAGAGATGGGTTAATATGGGAGCTATATCAGGTTATGAACGATTTAGAGCAACACACAACGGTTGAAAGTCATAACGAAACACCTCCTGCAAAATTTCTGCCAAATTGGATAGGAATTGCACCCTCTAGACGCTAAACGCTCAAGACCCCAGATAGGTTTATGTGACAGCTACATCAGGTTATGGACCGATTTCAACCATACTCAGTTGGAGGCCACTGTGGAGCACAGATTGGCATGCCCGCCTAAGACACCGGAAGCCTGGGTTCGAATATCGGAACATCAGAACATCAGAAATTTTTTCAGCGGTGGTAATCCCCTTACATGATTTCCAATAACTGTGCTAAGTATGCTTTAAATCGGACCATAACCTGATATAGCTGCCATATAAACCGATCTTGAATCTTGACTTCTTGAGGCACTACAGGGCGCAATTTTTTTCCGATTGGCTGAAATTTTGCATGAGGTGTTTTAATATGACTTCTAACAACTGTGTCAAATATGGTTTATATCGATCAATAACCTGATATACCTGCCATATAAACCGATCTGGGATCTTGATTTCTTGAGCCTCCATAGGGCGTAATTTTCATCCGATTGAAATGAAATTTTGCACATTGTGTTTTGTTATGATATCCAATAACTGTGCTAAGTATGGTTCAAATCGGATCATAACCTGATATAGCTGTCATATAAACCGATCTTGGGTCTTGACTTCTTGAGCCTCTAGAGTGCGCAATTCCTATCCGATTGGAATGAAATTTTGGATATCATAACAAAACACGTCGTGCAAAATTTCACTCCAATCGGATAAGAATTGCGCACTCTAGAGGCTCAAGAAGTCAAGACCCAAGATCGGTTTATATGGCAGCTATATCACAACATGGACAGATATGGCGCATGTTTTGTGGCATCACAAGCTGATGAGGCCTCTGGCAAAGTCCGAAATCGCGATCCTTGTAGCCCGCTCCCAATACATAACACAAACCACAATTGCTGAGGCTCTTTAAAGAATTTTTGTTTTTTAGTTGTTCTTTTTGAAATAGAAGCCAGAAATAAACACACATTGGTCTGGTTGATCCAACAACAAACTGAAATAATTTTTATGACCAAACTAAAGAAGCGTAAAAACGAATGATAATTTTCTTTTTTTGGTTCGTTGGCTTTTTTCATAGCTAAAATCCTGCGAATAAGGAAATAGCTTAAATTTTCAGAAAACTTCTTTTTTTGTGAAAAAATTGGTCTATAACCAAATATAGTTCCCATATCTAACTATTACCCCTTTAGTCTTCTTCGGCACCCAGAGGCTTCAATTTTTGTCCGATTCGGTTGAAATTTGGTACGCGAAGTACCCTTATGGTCTCTAACAACCAAAAGAGTTCTTTAAACCCTACATTTTTTTGCTCTATAAACTCTGATTTTAAAATACAATTGAGCCAGTTTTAATTATTGTCTCCATAAAAAAAAATTATTACTACATAGCGCAAACGTAATCAAATAAATACTAATTAACGAATTAGGAAATTAATTTAGTAGAATAATTTAAGCCAGCCCCCTTTTACAACATATCGTTGCTAGTAGCTTTATAGACCATCCACTATCGTAGAACACATATAAATTTAATTGCAAAACTCATTTAGAGATCAACCCCCAAAGTTACTACCGCCAGACAATAACAATAACGATAATAATCATGTGCGGTGCAATTGTAAAAATAATGAAAAATCCTTATGATAATATGACCATAAATTCATAAATAATCTCAATTGATTGTTACAGTGAAATAGAAAAAAAATTTAATATTATTTACTACTTTTCTACCGCAACAGACAAAAATCAAGGGGTTTGACAAGGGAGGAGATATAGCACTTTGATGTGTTATAGATAGTTAAATAGACGTGCCTAATCTCGTGCCTTGACCAACCACTTGTACTTCAGCCTCACAGACAACAATGAATGTATCATCGTTGTAATATAGTACATAGTTTCTACATACTGTAGAAACCTTGCTGTTTGCACGTTTATTTTATTTTTGCTCTATTTTCAGTTTGTCGGCATTTTTCAAAAATATTAAACATTAATACAAACAAAACAAATAGCAGAAATGACCCTGACGCGTATACTGGAATATGATTTTGATAACGAATTTAAATGTATGCAGCTGTATTATGAGGGAGTGACATCCTTCACGATATGGCTTTCAAGATAATGCCACCGCTGCCTCCGTTCCGCTAAGCCACTGTCAGGACTCCGAGAATGCTCTGTGCCTCGTCACGATTTAGTTGGTAATGTAGGTTCTGTTTATATGATATTTAAGCCCGACCTGGCTCTGAATACAAATAGTCATAAGGTCTTGCGTCAACCCTCGCGAGTACCTCACTGCTTGCAAACATACCCTCGGGGTCAACTTTAAGAGCAACTACTTATTCGGACACAGATAACGGCTCTAATTTGGGACCCAATCAAATTGGAGACACCAACCAACTCAGTAGCAGGGGAGATGGAATTGACCTTAAGAAGGAAATCGAAAGAACACCGATCACAGGTGAATTCTTCACGAGCTTCCGGCCCAGGGACGAGAAAGAAAAAGAAGTGAGAAGTATGGCATTAGACTGTACCCAGCAGAGAACAGGACAGAAGCATGTTTGAACAGCATCAGTTCTCCCAGATAAGAGTTCGTATTGAATTTTTAAGAAGAAGTAGCGCTTGGAAAATGTAAGAAAGTCATTCACCAATTGCGATTGGCCAACGGTAGGCAGAAAAATATCAGCAGGGATTTCCAAAATGGTGTGTCAGAGATAGAAGAACTTTTGGAAATCATAGAAAGCTTACGCAGAAACTGAAAAAACGGAAGGTCAAAAGTAGCAGATATAACATGCCGACGCCATCGAGAAGAGTCAATTATAACCCCGACAAGAAGAAGGAGGAAGGAACTGTAGAAATGAGAACACCAGCGAAATCGGTGATGAGAATGAGAAGTTGTAAGCATAACAGGGTACATATCTATAACTCTCGGGATGAAACGAGTAAAAAAGAGGTCACATCAGGAGCGGCGCATAGCTAGATGGAATGACAGTTATGATGAAATACTATAGACAGAACCTTTAGAATATGCTGATGACATCGCTGCATTCATCACGGTAAAAGATACAGAAGGTGCAGAGAGCACACGACAAGGGATGCTAAGGGTAAAGGACTGGCTGGACTACCACGGCTTGCAAATTCCAATGCAGAAGACGGAGCTGCAACTTTTAACGAGAAATTATATCCTAGTGGAAGTGGATATGCCCATAGACGACATACTGGTGAAGACCAAGAGATTGATCAAATATTTATTCAGCCAACTGGATATAAAGCTGACCTATGTCAAGACAATTTGGAAGGGAGTGATAGCCGTAATGGTTCCGATAGACCACAGAGAGCGCCAGGCTCTGTTTGTGAGTTGCAACACCCAGAAAGGACAGGGTGAGATTCAAATAGATCGTACACGGGCCAAACGAGAGAAGACCATAGCAAAAATACGCTGAAAAAAAGTTGTTAAGATTATTTAGATTTTTCCTTTTTCGTAAGATTTTGGCAATAAAAACTAACCAAAGAAACAAAACTTTAAATTAAGAAAGCTATCTTTAACTTAAATTTCCTATTTACTAAAGGACATAAACATCCGTTTCAAATTTTGGTTGCTGATTGATTTTTATTTCACTTCATAGATTAGTGACCGTCCAATTATTATTTTCAGCATTTTTAACTTAGCATCTTAACCTCAAAAATTAAACATTTTAAGACGCTCCTATTTGTAAGGCTACTTTGCGTCTTTAACTATGATTCATTGTTGTCTTGCTCCAAAGTAAATTTCCTAACTTTCATCGATATTTTGAACATAGTTTTAGCCTTTTGTCTTTAATAACAAGACGCAAAGTTAAGGATTTATTAACCTACCATTTAAAATAAAAAATTCTTAATATGAAGGAAAATATTTTTCACTCAAGGGAATGTTTCTTAAACAAAGTTGGCAAATTAATCATCTTTAAATTAAGTTTGCTAATCTTTGGCCCGAATATTTAAAAGATTAGGATAGGACAAAAGTTTTTTCAGTGTAGACGAATGAGAATCGGGCCAGGTGGACGTTCCCTACTTATACCTGTTTCACGGATGTGAAGAGATAGGAAGCACGACGATGTCAACTTTTACGCAGATGTTGACAGGCCATGGTTACTTCTGAAACAACCTGCATAGAATGGGCAAAAGCTTTTATGAGAATCTTGATGTTGCTGACAATGTGAAACACACTTGCTTCCTCCCCTGCGAACGCTGGGTCGATAGACGCAGGGAACTGGAAACAGCGATTGACGACATTTCGCCTGGACAATAGTCCAGAGGTTGCTGAAACAAGAAGAGCTGGAAGGCGGTGATGAGACACGCTGAACAAGTGATAAGCAGGAAGAAAATGGACCTGGACGAAGTGGTGTAGAGTATGAAGTGCGGAGATCTGGATGCAGACACAACGAAGATGATATGGAAAATCACCAGATATGGGGTCCACCTCGAAGTAAAGCGAAAGCGGTTCCGAGGTAGAATTATTTACGAGGCGTGACGCAGGGTTGATTTTTAGCCGGTACAGGCAAAAGGCAAGAGGCGTAAAGCAATTTCCCATTTTTTCATATTCGATTTCGAACTCTCATTTTAGCAATATTATTCACTGGTCGTGTATAGGGATAATATCCCCATGGGATGGTTATAAACAAAATTAACTCGCAATTTCGAAAGATGAATTTGAAAAAATTCCAACTCACCAGTTAATTTTTTGGTTTATAAAAATCTTGGCAAAAAAGTGTCGAAAATTTCGTACTGTCAATTTTGCTCGAAAAGTCTCAAACAATTCAATGTCATTTTTGAACAAAGACAAGGCTATATCAATAATGTTAATATTAAATCAAACATGTATATTTACAAAACTTAAGCCTGGGCTATAAAAAAATTTAATTTAATTTTCAAAATGGCAAAAATATTTGCTAAACTCAACTAAGCTTTATAAAGATTCATTTGCATTTCCCCTCCTCGCCTTAATGCCTGTCCAAAAAAACAGAACGCGTCTCTTCATATTTTATAATACGTGATCTGAAACCTTATGAAAAATGACTTTTCACATTTAAGTATTTACACAGAAGACAAAAAAAAAAAAACCAAAAGTTCATTGAAGATGGGGACAGAATTTTGTTATCTTGCGCACCCACCACCACAGACACCAAACCCTAAAACAAATAAATCTATACAAATAATACAAAAAAAAAAAAAACGAAAAAAAAGAATTATAATTGTACTGCAAACTGTTGTATTAACGATCAATGCGAAGACGATACGAGGGTTGATATTTAAATTTCGGGACTAGCACAGAAGAAACAATCATTATTGATTTTCCAAATGTTCTCGTTGAAGATCTTAACACTTTCGCATTTGAGCAAAAATCAAATTTTTAATATAACAAACAATTTGAAGTATTTAAAAAAAACTGCGATTATAAAACTTTCTAAACAACTTTTTGAACGCTTTTTAATCGACGTCTACTACCATACACTGACAGGAAAAATATGTTGGAAAATCATGCATCAATAATGACATTACCGTACACGGACGTTGTTGGAAATATCGTCAACAAGCGTGCATGATTTTGTGAACACGCGTTCTTGTTTCATGCACCCACCGTTGTGAATATCATCCAACCTTAAGTTTAAATGACTTTTAAAACATTGTGTGTGAATAGGCGGCCATGGTGCAATGTGGTAAAGCGTTTGTAAACACATAGTGGGATTGATGGAACACAGGTTCTATACTCAGAGGCACAGAGGTTGTCAGAATGTGAACAGCTGTGGACTTTTTGTTCAACATAATTGTTGTTGG
The DNA here is from genome assembly GCF_963082655.1 of Stomoxys calcitrans. Lineage (NCBI taxonomy): Eukaryota > Metazoa > Arthropoda > Insecta > Diptera > Muscidae > Stomoxys > Stomoxys calcitrans. The sequence goes on from NC_081554.1 coordinate 84,313,341, forward strand.
TTTATAAACATTTGTAGTTGATTTTATAACATCTGTGTGTTGATTCGCTTTTATGAACGAATGTGGTCCCTTTGTCACCGCCGTGCTTGATTTTTTCTATGGGTGTAGTGCCACGGAGTACAGTTGATGCTTCATTCATAAATTCTATATAAATATTTACTTCGGTTAAGTATTTCATGCTAGGACTTAAAATCCTCTACTGTTTTCCTTAGAAAGTACACGGATAGAGAAAATACTTTGCACCGACGTTGTTGGAAATACTGTTAACAAGCGTGACTGATTTGTGAACACGCGTTGTTGATTCATGCATCGACCGTTATGAACATCATCCCTACAAAATGTGTATGTATACCAACCTAAGGCCGGCTGTGGTGAATGTAAACATTCAATGGGATGGGTGGAATTCAGGTTCCACACAAAAACTTTTGCCATTGTTTTTAAAACTGTGCACTAGACGTTGTCAGAATGTGAACGGGTGTGGACGTTTCATTAACAAAAACTTTTGTTGGTTTTTAAACATTTGTGGTTGATCTGATAACATTTGTGTGTTGATACACTTTTATTGAATGAATGTGGTCACTTTGTCACTGCCATGCATGATTTTTTCTATGGGTGTATTAAATCCAAATTTAAATGTCTTGTCGACACGGGTTATTGATCTCCCAATTTGACTTCGTGCGCCTCTGAAGACCGCAATTAATACTCGTTTTACCGGAAATTTTGAAAGTGGTATTTCTCTATGACTTCTACCAACCATGACAAGTACGGTCCTTATCGGTCTCTTATTTCAAAAAGCTCTTACATATTTGAAAATGTCATTCAAAGAACTTGTCACATGCGAACCATGGTGGAGGGTATATAAGAAAACAATTTTATCTGCAATTTTCGTTTGAAATCGTCCTGATCACCTAGGTCCTTGGATGTACTTATATTGAATTCATTGGGAAAATCCCTTTATTATATAAACACACTAACCAAGCTCGACACCCTATCTAGTATGCGTGTGTTTGTGTGTTACATTTTGGTCCACGCAACTACAAGGACTTCCATGACATACAGATACATTTTGAAGGACACTCTATACAACCGTATACAAAAACGTAGTATTTTGATCGAAATTATTGGGACAACAAACTAGTTTGAAAGTTTGGTTTTTGTATCCACCTTCATAGGATGAGGAATATACTATTCTAGTCATGGTGTTTGTAACACTTTCAATCAGCGATTTATAAGTATATATATTAGGGTGGGTTAATTTGTTTGGACCCAAAAAAAAAAAAAACACATAGTTATCCTTCAGCCTTTTCGTCTGGCCCCAGAAGATTAGTTATGGACTGACTTTGCCATTAAAAACCGGAAGTCCGATTTGGATTCCAGACTCAGATTTCTTACGCAAATTTTCTTAGAATTTGTAGTAGATTCCGATTTTGATAACCGCTTTGTCGACTACAAAATTTTTCTACCCTAATATACATATTGGGTAGCTGACGCGAAGTTGAGGATTTTGATGAAAACGCATTTTCCACAGGATACGACGGTACTCACGGAGTCACCGGAATCTTGGAATAATGAGGTTGATCGAAGGCTTATCATAACGGAATTTATGGTCAAGAAGCCTTTAGGAGCTTCAAAGCATTTAAGTAACCCGGCGTTACTACAAAAGGAGGCCGACTATCTGGCGGCCCTTCTGGCAACTATTTTCACAGCGTTCCTGGGACTTGCATATTCCGATAGCCTAGCAAGAGGCAAGGGTGGTGTTTATACCTAAAGCAAGTTATGCGACACCAAAGACCTACACGTCCTTTCTACTCAAAACCATGGAACGCCTTGTGGATATTATGATATATGGATATTATTAGTAGGACATCCAGCGAACTGCTTAAATACATACAGCATGCCTATGTCAAAGGAAAGTCGGTGGAGACTGCCCGGCACGAGGTTGGGCATAAAATAGAAGAATCCTTCGATGGATTGACATCGAGGGGGAGTTTAATAATGTGCGGACCGACACACTGATCCACTCCTTAAACCAGTATCGGGTGGACCGGATTCTTAGAGACTGGATAAACCATATGCTAAGAACAGATGGGTAAATTGCGGGTCCCATGACATAAATATAGGGGAGAAATTGGCACAGGGCACGATACAGGGGGGCATTTTATCGCCACTCCCATGGGTGACCACCATAAATGATCTCTTACGGGTGCTGTCTGTTGAGTGATATGAACCCGTCTGCTATACAGATGATGTTATAATACTTCTTAGGGGTGAATATCCGAACCAGCTATGCAGAAGGGCTGAAAGGGTCTTGCATATGGCATATGACTGGCCTAGACCCAGGGGCCTCAATGTTAACCCAGAGAAGACTGAAAAATGCCTGTTCACGAGGAAGACTAAGGTGGTCCAATTTGAAGCACCTCGTTTTCTCAATAATACGATTTCGATATCAGACAAGGTCAAATACTTTGGAGTGATCTTGGATAGGAAATATAATTAGAAGTCCCACATTCATGAAAGGCTCTCAGATGTTGGATCATACAACAAGTTCAGAGAACATGTTGTCTTGGCATAGGCGGAGCGATGGGGACCACACCCACTGAAGCACTGGAGAGGCAGCCACAGCGGCTATGAGACTCAAGGCGATAGGAGAATGAATTGAGAATGTGAGCAGCTCATACCATCGCAGTATAATTGAGACGACGATAGGAAACCTGGAAGGAAGGCACGAGGTTTCCGATCGGATACCTGTGACGACATTTGAGGTCGAGTGTGAGGGATGGCTGCCAGCGGCACAGTCTTGGACGGACGGAACTCTAGTATTGTCGTCGTCTGTTTTAGACTGACTGACCATAATACTGTCCTGCAGGCGGAGATGCGGGCGATCACGGAATGCGTGAGGTGGTGTGGTGCTTACGCGAGGACGTCGAGTGTGAACATCTTTACGGACAGTTAAATGGCCATAAGGGCAATAACAACCAGGAGGGTAAGGTCACTGACAGACGAACATAGCTAAATCGAATCAGGAAGTGATTCTAAGCCCATCAGTGTCAATGGATCTGACTCTTCTCCTTCTTGGCGTTGCAAACAAATGCACAAAGTTATAATACCCTGTGCCGCAGTGGTGGCCTATATAAAATTTTTTAAAGGGTTAAAGCCAGTGTTGCCGGTGTACAGCATTGCTTCCAACCTTTCTCGCCGGTCGGTAATATTTCTCTGATTTCTAATTATGTTGACTTTTCTTATCCATATTTTTAAATGTGTAGATGTTACATTGTATTTTTCATTTCATATGACGATACAAATTATAATTCGTCCTTCAACAATTATAACATCAATCTGTATATAACTGTCCGTCCATCCATCTGTCCATACAATCACACATCGTTCTTTTAAAAGGTGCTCTAATAAATTTTATGAACACCCATTCACTCCACGAGTGTTGTATAGTGCGTTCTTTTTGCTGTATCACTTTGTGAGTTGTATCTAAACAAAAGTGTAAAAAATAAATAGTGTGAAAAGACCTTAGATAAGCTCTTTAACCAAAACAACACGGCAACAGTAACAGCCTAAATAGAATAGAAATCCATTGTACCTACATGGGTAACTCTCATTCGCTCTTCGCTTAGCGCTTTCTGTCTATTTCGATTCGAAAGATCTTCAGGTTACTTGGAAATTAGAATCGTTTTCTAGAGTAGCATGAAGATTTAAAATTTCCACAGCAACAACACTGCACTAGCAACAGAACCTCGAAATACACTTTTATCTGTCATACTTTCATTCCATAATGCCTGTGAAAATATTTGTTTGTTGATTTTGTTTAATTGTGTGTTGTGTTCAAATACTACAAAATTTACACATACCGCGCGAGTTCAGATATAAGCACTTTAAATAGAGCAAAAAAGTTGGAGAAAACAAAATCATAATCATCTTTTGGAAAAGAGCAACAACACATTGAAATGAAAAAAATAAACTAAAGCGGGGAAAAAGTGTTTGCATATTTATAACCGCCAAACACAATTAACAAACCAACAGATTGTCAGGAATCGCGACGGCACCAAAGCATATTTTACCTCATGTTCGCAGCAAGTGGAGACACTGATGACCGTAGACTGGCACGTCCGCATTGATTATACGCATGAAGAAAGAATTGCTTCCTGGGTGCCCTACCTCACTAGCAGACTTGCTCAGAAAGCAAGGTAGAGCGCATGAAGAAAGAATTGCTTCCTAGGTGCCCTACCTCACTAGCAGACTTACTCAGAAAGCAAGGTAGAGCTTTTAATTATTGGATAATATCTGAATGGATTTATTAGGAGCGAAGCTACCCCCTACTACTATATCGTAGGGTACTTGCTATGTGGGTAATTTAAAACACAAATTCATTAAAATTTGTTTCACCTCGCATATTTATTGTACTTGATTGACTTCTGACGCAGTTTATCTCTGCCTTTAGTCAACACATCAGTTATGATACTCGCCCATCATGTGGCTATGTCTGACAAGAAGTCATAATTTAAATATTGGTAGAATATGAACATCAGAAGAATTTAATGATAACAAGGCTGTTAACTAGTTAAGCATCACTAAAGAAAGATAATACAGGGAATTTTACAAACTAGAAACTAATTGCCTATATCCAAGAGAACATCAAAAGTTTTTGCCTTCTCTAATAATGCCAAAATTTATCAGCATCTCAATCAACACTTTGCCTTAAGAAGTTTGGTTGTAGCATATTCCACTATGACTTGGAAATAAAACTGAAATATACAGCCTCGTTATGAAGTAACTACTCTTATATAATCAAAAACAAAAAAAAAAGAAAAACAAATAAAAAGGCCGAACTTTGGATACCCACCACCTCGGGTATATATGTAAACCACCTTTCACCAAAATCCGATTTGTTCCAAATACTAAAATGTACAAGTCATAGTAGCTTATCTAAAAATAAATCGATCTGAACCATATACGACGCAGATGTCGAAAAGCCAAACATAAGTCAATGTGTCAAATTTCAGTGAAATCGGATTATAAATGCGACTTTTATGGGGCCAAGACTTTAAGTCGAGATATCGGTCCATATGGCAGCTATATCCAAATCTGGTCCGATTTGGGCCAAGTTGCAGAAAAATATCGAAGAGCCTAGCATTACTTACTGACCCAAATTTAGGCGAAATCGGACAATAAATTCATCTTTTATGGCCGCAAGACTTTAAATCTGGAGATCGGTCTATATGACAGCTATACCTAAATCTGAACCGGTCAGGGCCAAATTGCAGAAATATGTCGAATGACCTTACATAACTCACTGTCCCAAATTTCAGCAAAATCGGATAATAGATGTGGTTTTCATGGGCCTGAGACCCTAAATCGGCGGACCGGTCTATATGGCAGCTATATTCAAATCTGGACCGATCTGGGCTAAGTTCAATAAGGATATTGAAAGGCCTAACACAACCCACTGTCCCAAATTTTGGCAAAATCGGACAATAAATGCACCTTTTATGGGCGCAAGACTTTAAATCGAGATATCGGTCTATATTGCAGTAATATCCAAACTGGACCGATTTTGGCCAAGTTGCCAAACATAACTCACTGTCCCAAAATTTCGGCGAAATCGGACAATAAATGCGCCTTTTATGGCCCCAAAACCTTAAATCGAGATATCGTTCCATATGGCAGCTATATCCAAAACTGGGCCGATTTGGGACATGTTACAGAAAATATCGAAGAGCCTAGCACAACTCACTGTCCCAAATTTCGGCGAAATCTGACAATAAATTCGCCTTTTATGGCCCAAAACCTTAAATCGAGAGATCGGTCTATATGGCAGCAATATCCAAATCTGTACCGAAATGAATGAGGATGTCGAAGGGCCTAACGCAACTCACTGTCCGAAATTTCAGCAAAATCGGATAATAAATGTGGCTTTTATGGGCCTAAGACCCTAAATCGGCGGATCGGTCTATATGGCAGCTATATCCAAATCTGAACCGATCTTAGCCAAATAACAGAAGGATATTGAAAGGCCTAACACAACTCACTGTCCCAAATTTTGGCAAAATCGGACAATAAATTCACCTTTTATGGCCGCAAGGCCTTAAAGCTAGAGATCGGTCTATATGAAAGCTATATCCAAATCTGGACCGATCTGATCCATATTGAAAAAGGATGTAAATCGGTGGATCGGTCTATATGGGGGCTATATCATGACATATAGTCCGATGTAGTCCATCTTCGAACTCAAACTCACACAGCTCAATATCTCTATTTCTAAAGACTGTAGCGTGATTTCAATTGTCAGACGGAGAGACGGACGGACTTGGCTAGATCGTCTTAGATTTTTACGCTGATCAAGAATGTATACTTTATAGGGTCGTAAATTGATATCTCGATGTGTTGCAAACGGAATGACAAAATTAATATAGCTCTATCTGTAATGGGTATAAAAATGGGGCTTGGAAGGGCTCAAGAAGGCAAATCGGGAGATTGGAGTATATGGGAGCTTTATCAGGTTTTAGACCGATTCGGACCGTAGTAAGCATAGTTGTTGGAAATCATAACAGAATGCCGCATGCAAAATTTAATCTAAATCGGACGAAAATTGCGGCATCCAGAGGTTCCACAAGTTAAATCGGAAGATCGGTTTATATGGAAGTCATACCCAAATCTGAACGGATATAGCCCATTTGCAATCCCCAACGCAAAATGAAAATTTGCTCATGAACATTCCATTAAGGAACAGAGCAAACTTTTCGCATAGCAATGAGTGCAGTCTCTGTGCTATGGTGGCCTCCAATCCCCAATTCCCAACGACCTACATCAATAGTAAGTATCTGTGCAAGATTTCAAACGACTAGCTTTACGCGTTCGACCGCTATAGTGATATCGACAGACGGATGGACGGTCCAACATGACTAGATCGACTCAGAATGCTGAGACGATCCACAATATATATATTTGATGGGGTCCCAGATCAATATTTCGATGTGTTACAAACGGAGTGCCTAGATTATTATACCCCCATCCTATGGTGGTGGGTATAAAAAGGCATAGGACCGAACAAACATTTTAACCAAATTTTGTCAAAAGTTAGTTTATGTATATACTGCAGCATATTCGCGCAAAATATATATAGATCTAATACAAGTCACAGTAGTAAATTTGAGCAAAATCCGGTAATAAATATATCATTTATAGGTCAAAGATCTTCTGTCGGAAGATCGGTCTACATTTCATTTATTTGATTCGAAGACCTAGAACTATATATTGTATATAACCTGACTGGACCATGATCGCAGAGATGTCACAGCTCACTGTGTACCTTTTATGGACCCAATAACTTAAATCGGGATATAGGTATTAGACCGTCTCATGCCAAAAAGGAGCAACATTTTTTTTGCAAATAGAGAAAGGCATACTCTCCATTTTTGGAATTTTGATCCCGATAAGCAAAATACGAAATATTTGGACGATCGGTTAACGATAACCCGTGTCGCCACGACGCACAGTATGATGGAACCGAAAAAAAAAACTAGTAAAAAATATGCCGTGTAAGAACGGATAAAGAAATCTCTTTTATGGTTAGAGCTGAGGTGTTAGCGAGATCGAGTGCAAAATTTAAAGCGCTAATCCCATATCTTCGATTGTTGTCCGATTTCCAATTTTTTTTTGCAGGATAGTACATAAAAATGCCTGCAAAAAGTCTGCTTGAGGTCTTCAATATCTCGTCTTGTTTCGGGGATATTCGATTTTTATTTTTTTTTTCAATTTTGACCGAGACCTACTTCGTATGTTGCAATTTACGAAGGCATTTGAGGTCGATTTTCATTTTTATGCATGATTTCGATTGGTGATAAAATTTACAACGAATTTGCCACAAAAGGTCCCCATCTGATTATTAAGTTGTAAGTTATACAGTCTGAAAGAGGCGTTAAGTTCGGCCGGACCGAACTTTGGATACCCACCACCTCGGGTGTATATGTAAACCACCTTTCGTCATAGTTTGGTGAAAGATGCATAATTTATGCCCCCATAGCAGCTATATCGAAATATGATCCGATTTGGACCAAATTCGGCACGGACATTGTGTGGCCTAATAAGTACAAGTCATTGTTCAATTTTGTAGAACAAAATATTGGTCTTTTTGGTAGCTATATCCAAATATAGACTGAACTGAACAATAAACGACACAGATGTCGAAAAGCCTAACATAAGTCACTGTGTCAAATTTTAGCGAAATCGAATTATATATGCGCCTATATCCAAATCTTGACCGATCGTAACCAAATTGCAGAAAGTTGTCGAGGTGTCTAACACAACTCACTGTCCCAAATTTCGGCGATATCGGACAATAAATGCGCCTTTTATGGACGCAAGACCTTAAAACGGCAGATCGCTTTATATGGCAGCTACAATATATCCAAAGCTGAACCGATCTGGGGGATGTCGAAGGACCTAATACAACTCACTGTCTCAAATTTCAGCAAAATCGGGTAAATAAATGTGGCTTTTATGGGCCGAAGACCTTAAATCGGCGGATCGCTCTATATCAAGATATAGTCCGATTTAGCTCATCTTCGATTTAGCTCATCTTCGATTTAGCTCATCTTCCGATTATAGGCAAAGTCTCAGCTCAATATCTCTATTTTTTAAAAACTGTAGCGTGATTTCAACAGACAGACGGACGGACCTGGCTAGATTGTCTTAGATTTTTACTTTATAGGGTCGGAAATGAATATTTCGATGTTTTGCATACGGAATGAGTAAATAAATATACCTCCGCCCTTCGGTGGTGGTTATAAAAGTTTTGCTGTAGAACTGAGACTTTGCTCAGATCGGTTTTTGTGTCCATAGGCTGTTTAAACTAGAGATGTGCGCCTGAATGATTTTCCACTTACGCACGCCCGCAAAATACTCACCCACGCCTACCCATTTTTTTTTAGTGTACTCATTCACCGATCCTCACGAGACAACAATTTTACATGCTCACGCTCTCGCACTACTCACGAGATACTCACCACTCACTATACACTCACCACTCACGATACACTCACGACTCAGACTCACCGAGAAAATCGCAATTCACGACGCAATCATGAGGCACTCACGAGACACTCACGACTCAAGAGACAATCATGACTCACGAAATACTCACGAGTACGGCTGAAAAAATCTTTTTCTATGAAGCGAAAAATATTTTTTTTTATGAATCCCATAAAATATATGAATGCATAATGTATAAAATGTATCAGTCCTGCATAACCTCATTCTTGGTGCTTTATTATGCCTATATAAAAAGATTCGTACGTTAAAATACCGTGAAATTTGAGAAAATGCAACCGTTAGTCATGATTTTCTCGTGAGTCGTGAATGTCTTGTGAGTTGTGAGGAGTGTCGTGGGCATGATTTCACTCAATCACTCTCACGCAAGAAAATTTTTTATTCAATTACGGTCACGCACGACCTCGCGATTGGATTTGAATCTCACTCACGAATCACGTGACTCACGCGTGATACGACAACTCAGGCGCTCAAGTCTAATCGAAACTGTATTGGTCTATGTTTTTTGTTTTAACCATTAGTCGTGATTTTCTTGTGAGTCGTGAGCCTTACGTGATTAGTGTCGTGGACACGATTTGAATCAACCACTCTCATGCACGAATAATTTTAATTCAATCACGGTCACGCACGACTTCGTGATTGGATTTCAACCTCATGTAAGAATCACGTGACTCACGCGTGACATGACAACTCACGACTCTGTATTGGACTATGTTTTTAAAAGTCCCATATACTGATCTTTAGATCAGGTTTAGTTTGCATCTGATTTCGTTGACATTTTGGCGTATGAGTTGCGTTATAACCATTACTGAACACCTTAAATCTGGACTTTATATTGAACTTCCTTCGTTTGATATACGTTTCGTATAGACGGGCATGACGTGCCTAATTCTTGTTTTAATTCTTATTTTAAATGCAATGCAATATCCTTCTATCTATGCGCAGCTCACACAGACTTTAACGAAAACTGTCCAGATGTGTTTTCAACACACTACAAATTGTCTCATAATGAATTATAACAGTTTCTGTCACATCTTCATCTCTCCATTCGAAACCACAACAAGAGGAATAATGTTAAAATATACCCCAAGGACATTTAAATGTAAATTTGCAACCTATAAGGTAGCAACCATAACCATAACACCACCATGGCTAAAGTCCTGCTGAATTCAAGCAGCTTAGCCATGGGCCTTCCTTTGTGCGACTGTCAACAGTTGCCCTAGAATAATTGCCAATTGCACGCCCTTACTTTTAAGTGTTGACACTTGCGTTGACAATGATGACAAAAGAATGCGGCAAGCCAAAAACTCCGAACAACACTTAAAGCCACAAACAACAACAACAAATAGATTAGTTGTAAGCCTAGGAGATTGGTGTGTTTGACTCTTGTTAACCTGAAGCATCAGACAATTATCACCCCATAAAGACCACACACTCATTGAGGTGGTGTTTGTTGAATAACTGCTAGCTAGCTTTAAGGATGTTGCATTTAAATGTGTTGGCTGGACGCACTCAAAGGAATGTGGCTTGTTTGTCACAATCTTAGCAGGTGGTGGAGTAGTCTATGCTGTAGGACAACGTGTAAGAATTCACCAAATGTCCTGGGAAACATTTGTCTGGTTTGCTAGTCGGGAAAAACAGACAACAATCGGAGTAGTGTTAAAGTTCAACTTGATTTAATTTTTTCCCTTGCCATTGTACTCTGAGCAGGAGTGAGTGGCAACTGGCAACAGGACTAAGTTAAGTTGTCTTGGCTGAGAAGTAATTTCTTTTATGACTCTCTAGAGACATTGTACTTTTGATTTTTTTTTTTGTTGCTTCTGTCGCTGTGTGTGGATGTAGCATATAAATGAAACTGTTGAAATTTTTGTATATTTGTGGTCCACTTGTTTGTTCAAATAACTTATGCTCGGTTTTTCTCAGCTAGATTTAATGAAGAGGGGGGAGAGGGGGAAAGAAAACTGTTGGACATCGATTCTCATTGGAATAGATGTGAGGTTTTTAACAGTTTTTCCACCCAAGACTGAATCATATATAAACACAATGTGAAAGAGGGATTTATGCTTTGTTGAAGAGAAAAAATTCAGCCATTCTATACCCACCATCATGGGATGGGGTATACCTATAATACCTCGAAATATTCATCTGCGGCCCTATAAAGAATATACAGGGTTTTTCCTAAGGACGCTACAAAAGTAGACCGATAGGGCCAGCAAACGACGTCATATTTTATGCCGCTCTTTTGAGATTTCTCTTCAGTAAGGTTTTGCCATTTCATGATGGAAAGATACACGAACCAACAACGAGTCGAAATTATTAAAATTTAGTACCGTAATTCGGAGTCAGTGGTCTCAACGTTAAGAGCGAAAAATTATCTTTAACAATGAGGCACATTCCGGGCTAAATGGCTTCGTCAATAAGCGAAATATGCTTTAATGGTCAGATAGGAATCCACACGTACTCCATGAGTCATCATTACATTTCGAAAAAATTACGATTTGGTGCGGTTTATGGGCCGGCGGCGTCATTGGGCTGTATTTCTTCGGTGATGATCAACACCGGCACGTTGCTGTGAATTGGAATCGTTACCGTGCAATGATAACAGAATATTTTTGGCCCCAATTGGGACATGTGGTTTCAACAGGATGGCAGCAAAAGCCAAACATCAAATGTCACAATCAATTTTTTTGGAAACGAAGTTTGGAAAACGTGTTATACGAAATGGTCCACTCGATTGGCCGCTTCGGTCGTGCGATTTGACTCCGTTAGACTATTTCCTGTGGAGCTATGTCAAGTCTATGGTCTATGCCAACAAGCCAACGACGATTGATGAACTTCGTAGAAAAATAAAACGCGAGTTATGCTTGAAAATCGTTGAAAATTGGGTTCAGCGTCTGAACTTCTGCAAGTGTGCCCGTGATGGCCATGCAAAAGAAATCGAGTTCCTACACAATGGCATCGAACGTACTTTCACAGAAATAAAGAATTTCATGGATATCCACAATAGTTTCTGTTTTATTAAAAAAAAAACTGTATTGAAAACCACGATTTATTCTTGATCGTCTTGACATTCTGAGTCGATCTAGCCATGTCCGTTCGTCTATAGAAATCACAATAGTGTTCGAACGCGTAAGGCTAGCAACTTGAAATTTTGCACACATACTTCTTGTTATTATAGGACGTTGGGGATTGAAAACGGTTCATATCGGTTCAGATATCGATAAAGCTACCATATAAACCGATCTCCCGATATGATTTCATGAGACCCTAGAAACCGCAATTGTTGTCCGATTGAACTGCATGTAGTGTCCTGTTACGATTTTCAACAATCGTGCCAAGTGTGGTCCGAATCGGTCTATAACATGATGTAGGTCGCATATAAATCGATCTCCCGATGTGACAACCTGAGCCCTACAAGCCGGTTGGGCTGAAATGTTGCCTGAGTTTTTCGCTACGACTTGCACCAATCGTGCCAAGTATGGTCTTAATTGGTTTATAATTTAAATTTTTATCTGATTTGGTAGAAATTTGGCGTGTGAAATTTTTAGCGGAATACATGGTGGTGGGTTTCCAAGATTCGGCCCGATCGAACTTTGCCCGTTTTTTACTTGTTACGTTTCATTTAAATGTTTGGATACCAAAGAATGCTTCAATCTCCTATCCATATTAGGGACACATAGGATCTACAAATCCAATTTTTCAACCATCGATTGCAAGATTGGAGTATTGGAAAAGGCTGATGGGAACCGGAGACAGGCCATTTTCGCACTAAACCCCGGATGTATCAATGACTTCAAAAAGTCTAAAAGAGTTGTGTTCTACGAATTCAAGAAGGTGAGACTGAAGGTGTATACAAATGGTGAGGTTAGGAATTCAGAAGTCTGTATAGCGGTTGTTGCTGAAGATTTTTCTGAGGTAGCTAATTTTTATACCAAAAGCAGGAAAACCGAACCACAGTAAAAAGAGGTTTTATCCTTTTATTTTGTCTTTCTTCTTTATAAAGACTCTGGAAAGGTTAAAAACAATATCTCAGAGCGAAGATTAGTAAGGATCGAATGTTTCAACAACAGAACACCTATAGAAAGGGCAAGTCCACTTAAACAGTTCTTCGTGACCTCTTCAGATACATAGAAGGCTCACTGGCTTCCTACGAACATACAAAGGTAGCATTTCTTGAGGAGGCCATCGTGGCGCGGAGGTTTGCATGTCCGCCAATGACGCCGAACACCTGGGTTCGAATCCCCTCCTAATGCTGGCAACATTTGTTGGGTAGTATGCCATGTAAAAACTTCTTTCCAAAGAGGTGTCGCACTGCGGCACGCCGTTCGGACTCTGCTATAAAAAGGATGCCCCTTATCATTGAGCTTTAACTTGAATCGAACTGCACTCATTGATATATGAGAAGTTTGCACCTGTTCCTTTGTGGAATGTTTCTCTTTTCCTTAGTGTACAGATATATGTGATAGATCATATCACATATACAATATCCTTGATAAAAGAAGGTATATAGAAATCTATACGGATGGTTTCACACAAAATGAACATTTGACCCAAAGTACTTATACACTAAAAGAAAAATTGATACCATGCGGTATGCTAATCTCAACTACCTTCTGTCTGTGGGGGAGTGGCTGAGATCCATTTTCTTCGTATATTTAAGAATTATATACCCTTTATTGATCATAGATACACAATTTATATATATTTCAAGTAAACCGGTTCATCCTTTTTTGTATTATAAGCTTTTCATATGTTTCTTCTTGTTTGGTCTTCGCATTGAGTATGGATAAGTTAATCGTTCTTATAGAAAAAGACTGTTGATACACAAAAAAATTTAAAGTTCCTTAACTTGAGTTTGCCCATGTTCTAGTTTGTGGGTATAAAAAAGTCATTCCACCAAACTGAACATACTTGTTCATTCGAGTATAGACCTTTTTGAAAAATCTGTCTTAAAGTCTGTCTATTTTCGCATTTCGTATTGAGCGAAAGAGGATGATAAAGTAATGTTTTAAGTGTTGAATTTTCCTGTTACACACAAAACAGTCAGGCAAACAGACCTTAAAGAGAAGAAAATCTAGGAATGTAGTATAAGCATTGCCCATAGATATATGTATATGCATGTGTATGAACAACCACACACATACCAGTATAGCACACATACTGCAATATACATATGTATGTTGGGGTTATAAAAGCTTTGCTGCTTCTTTTTTGTTTGGCAGTGGCATCATTGATGGTGGTTGGATTTTTGCTAGCCCTCAATTGGTCCTTCATGAGCGTCACCAAAGCGACAATATAACGATAACATTATTTGGCATTTTGTTGTATCCTTAAGATGCTATGATATCGTAAATATTAGCAGCAAATTACATCATAAAATCATTTGATTCGATTTGACGTTTATTTTTATGTTGTTGAGATTTTTCGGATTGCTATTTGATATGTGTCTGTTTGCTTCATAATGGATGGATTATGGGGTTGACCGTTCCAAAAAAAGATAGCTTAAAATCTGTCAATAGAAAAATATTGATAACGTTAGATCGTCTTTAATAAAATTTTAAAATAAACAAATAAAGGTGTGCTTAGTCCTGCTATGCTTGGACTTGGTTTATATGTTGGAGCTCGTAATGCAAGTCATTGTGGAAATTTTCTGCAAATCGGATAAGAATTGCGCCCTCTAGGGGCTCAAGAAGTTAAATCGGGAGATCTTTTTATCTGGAAGCTATATCAGGTTATGGACCGACTTACGTCATACTTAGCAAGTATGTTGAAGGCTATGGGAGAAGTCATTGTGCTAAGACCAAATCAGATAAGAAATGCAGGCAGATGGTCATGGCTAGATCGACTTAATATAGCGTGATGATCAAGTATATACATTAAGGCGGTTTGATTTGTATGGATAAAAAAAGTTAAAATAGTATATCAAAAACGTAATCTACACAAAATTCAAAGAAAACTCTCCTAAGAAACCATGGATCTAAAATCAAATTCTAATCCGCGCCTCTCCACTTGGAAAAAGCTATTATTTCCAACATATATTTTTTGGCAAAGGAGGGCATATACATTTTCAAGTCAAGAGGCGGGGACTTAGACTTTAATTTAGATGAATGGTTTTTTCGGAAAAGTTTCTTAGAATTTTATGTAGTTTACATTTTTGCTATAAAAATGTGTGGAAGTTATCTTAATTTCATAATTTTTTTTACTCTTGCTCGATGTGACCACTTCTCGCATTGACTATAGCTCTTAGTCGAGTGTAATCTGATGGTATTTTGGCTCATTCCTGTACAATTTTTGTACCCACCATAATAGGATGGGGGATATACTAATATGGTCATTCCATTTTTAACACCTCGAAATATTGATCTGCAACCCCGAAATCATATATATTCTGGATCGTCTGACATTTTAAGTCGTTCTAGCCATGTCCGTCCGTCCGTCCCTTCGTTTGTCGAAATCACGACAGGGGTCGAACGAATAAATATATCCGCTTGAAATTTTTCACAAAGACTCTTTATAGCTTAGGGATTGCAAATGGGCCATATCGGTTCAGATTTGGATGTAGTTTCCATATAAACCGATCCTCCGATTTAACTTCTTGAACCCCTGGTAGCCATATTTTTGTTCGATTTTGCTGAAATGTTGACTTCCAACAGCTATGGCAAGTACGGTCCAAATCGGTAAATAACCTGATATAGCCTCCATATATACCGATCTCCTGGAAGCCACAAATTTTGTTCGATTTGGCTGAAATGTTGACTTCAACCAACTGTGCCAAGTAAGGTCTAAATCGGTCAATAACCTGATATAGCCCGCATATATACCGATCTCCTGATAAGTATTCTGCGGCCCCTAGAAATTTCAATTTGTGCCTGCATTGCAGAAACCCATACCATCACTTGAGATGACCGTTAGGGCAGCCTGTCATAGTCTCAAATTCTCATAAGTAAACACTGTCATCTTGGAAGTTTACGAATGGCTAAACTTCAACTTTTAAAAAATGAAAAATTGAGCCGAAAAAAGAGCCGCTAAATCAAGCTTTTCGCCCAAAGTGCTACGGCGTGGGTTGAATTGGTAAAGTTTTTTTTCGACCGCCACAATGACGTTTGGCGATCCTTATATGGATTTATAGCGCGATACACAAATATTTTGTTCACTTTGAGGAGATTGAGTTCGGCAATAATAGCCGAGTGTGATCAAGTATAATGCAATAACACTATTACGCTTGAACTCCATCACGTATAACAATATATTTTTTTTTTTAACTTAAAAGCAAATGCTGTCAGAGGCTTGTAAACAATATATTGAGCTGTCAATGAAACAAATACCAGTTGCTGTCATTTCTAATTTGTCAGTTACAACAGTTTGACCTAGGTAATATTTCGTGTCAGCGACCCTGTAGATATTTGTCAGTAGAAAGGCATTTGAAGGAGGAGTATTGTAACTACTATCATAAAATATAGAGATGAACAATATATACCAGTCACTGGGAAAAAGTGGCTTAAAAGTGGTCGCGAATGCTGATGATGTGGCTAATTCTTCAAAGCGCCTTGGTCTTTTGCTAAATTTTAACTTTAAATCTAAATGGAAAATCATGCCCTATTCAATTGGAAGTTGGCTTGGCTATTCTTAAACCACCTTTTAATTGCTAGAAGTACACTACAGTTGCCAGACCTTTAATGTTATATTGATTTACAGTCTTTAAAAATAGAGATATTGAGCCGAAACTTAGCATAGATTCCTTTTTGGTCCAGAAGCAGGTTAAGTTCGAGGATGGTCTATATCGGACTATATCTTGATATAGCCCCCATATAGACCGATCCGCCGATTTTGGATCTGAGGCCCATAAAAGCCACATTTATTATCCGATTTTGCTGAAATTTGGGAAAGTGAGATGTGCTAAGCCAGTCGACATCCTTCCTGAATTTGGCCAAGATCGGTGCAGATTTGGATATAGCTGCCATATAGACCGTTCTCTCGATTTAAGGTCTTGGGCCCATAAAACGCGCATTTATTGTCCGATTTCGCCGAAATTTTGAAAAGAGAAATGTACTAGGCCCTTCAACATTCTTCTTCAATTTGGCTTAGATCGGTTCAGATTGGGATATAGCTGCCATATAGTGCGATCTCTCGATTTAAGGTCTTGGGCCCATAAAAGGCGCATTTATTGTCCAAATTCGCCAAAATTTGGGACAGTGAGTTGTGTTAGGCTCTCCGACAACTTTCTTCAATTTGGCCCAGATCGGTCCAGATTTGAATATAGCTGCCATATAGACCCACCTCTCGATTTAAAGTTTTGAGCCCATAAAAGGCGCATTTATTGTCCGATTTCGCCGAAATTTTGAACAGAGAAACGTATTAGGCCCTTCAACATTCAATTTGGCTTAGATCGGTTCAGATTGGGATACAGCTGCCATATAGTGCGATCTCTCGATTTAAGGTCTTGGGCACATAAAAGGCGCATTTATTTTCCGATTTCGCCGAAATTTTGAACAGAGAGTTGTATTAGGCCCTTTAACATTCTTCTTCAATTTGGCCGGTCCAGATTTCAATATAGCTGCCATATAGACCGATCTCTCGATTTAAAGTTTTGGGCCCATAAAAGGCGCAAAAATTGTTCGATTTTACCGACATTTGGGACAGTGAGTTGTGTTAAGCCCTTCAATATTCTTCTTCAATTCGGTTCAGATTTGGATATAGCTGCCATATAGACCGATCTCTCGATTTAAGTTTTTGGGCCCATAAAAGGCGCATTTATTATCTGATTTCGCCGAAATTTGGGACAGTGAGTTGTGTTAAGCCCTTCGTCAGCCCTCTTCAATTTTCCCCAGATCGTTTCAGATTTGGATATAGCTGCTATAGAGACTGACCTCTCGATTTAAAGTCTTGGCCCCATAAAAGACACATTTGTAATCTGATTTCGCTGAAATTTGACACAGTGCCTTATGTTAGACTTTTCGACATCCGTGTCGTATATGGTTCAGATCGGTCTATATTTGGATATTGCTACCAAAAAAGACCAAAATGTTTTGTTTTACAAAATTGAACAATGGCTTGTACTTATAAGACCATTCAATATCCATGTCAAATGTTTGGAGCACATCGGACCATATTTCGATAAAGCTGCTATGGGGGCTTAAATTATGCATTTTTCATCGGATTATGACGAAAGGTGATTTACATATATACCCGCAGTGGTGGCTATCCAAAGCTAGGCCCGGTTGAACTTAAAACCTTTTTACTTGTTTTCATTGACATTTTTTCTGGAAACTTTTTTAAATTTTGAAAAAAAGAAACATATATCACTGAAATAGCCAATCGTTTTCTTTATTGAACTCCCACAATCCTAGTACTGACTTAGACTTTTCGCACGAACAAATCTCAAAACGTCTAATCTAAAAACGGTGACGGGAAAATGCGAAAATACACGATCCGTAGAAATGGTACTGAGTGCTATGAGTCAAATAGCGGCGATATTCAATTAATTGAATTGACGCTTCAATTAATGCAAATGCAAATAGATGCTCACGAAATGGGCACCAATTAACTTTGCTTCAATGCTGTTGTTTGAATTTCGTTTAAGTTCTGGAGAAGAAAAGAGACCGTCGGATCTCGCAAAGGCATTTTCGCAGCGAATGAAGAGAGTACTAGGCTAAGGAGTTAAACTTTCAGCGATTTTGGTTAAAATTGGTACACATATTTTGACATGAACTTATAATGACTTGATATAAAAAAAGTAACTAGAGAAAAAAAAAAGCTGAATGGTAATAATAATAATAATTATTATGATGATATCGAAAAGCTTTCAAATTTCGTGGAATCATAAAAGTCACAATGGCATGTGGTATGGGGCCTGCATCATTCTACATAACGAAAAAAAAACTACCAATACACCAAAATTTTTATCTGATTGCGTGACAATAAATTTGTGTTGGATAAAACATACAAGAATGAAGGAAAAAATAACACATCAACAGAAATTCAATCCATGGACACCATTTTAAAAGGCATGAAGGCAGGCATGTTGATGGCGGTTAACTTGGCCTCTTTGTGTTGGGCTGGCATGCTATGAAAGAGGATTCAAGCCTACTCGGGGGCAAGTCAAGTCTTTGGTACCGGTTTCTCGTGTTGCTTGGTTGGTTGCCTGGCACCGTTTTATGGCTTTTGGAGCCATATAATTGAGGCAATGTTGCATGTTGTTTTCTTTTTTTTTGCTGAGGATGACGAATGGTGATGATGGTGCCACTGCCTTCTTCCATTGCCTTAATATAGTCTCCTCCTTCTTCTCGTTGAAAATGAAAAAAAAATAACAAATGGAATGGAAAAAGTATGCACGTACGATAACCTCGAAATCAAAATGGCTATGAGACATGCTATCAACGGAGTGGAAAATTTTCAAAAAAAAAAAAATAGAAGAATTAACCAAAATTCTCCGGCTAACAAAAATGGCTAAAACAAAATATTGTGGCAACACGAATATGTGATTGGCATGCCAATAACTTTTTTCGTTCAACGCAAACTTCAAAATAATGGAAGGCATTCCTTCCACTTCTAAAACAAAATGGAATAATATATACACACTTAGAGAAAATTTACTACAGAAGTATTCAAAGATTGTTCTCAGTATTAAAAAGAATTTATGGAAATGTTTTTGATTGAAAATCAAATTATGCTTAACTTTTCCATCAGTGTATCCTCCAAGAGCCAATAGGAGCTAAGGTACGATCCATCAGATCAGCAGTTAAATAATGAATACTTGCTCCTTACTGAGCAATTAGAACACAAATATGTATGTCAACGAACTTTTCAAAGTGATTTTGTTTTGTTTTTCCTCTTCCTTTGTCTTCATTTCTTTAAGTGTATCACATACAATTTTGTATTACAGTCACGTAGACTCATGGCTCGTAGTAATACTAAAAATATGTTTTAAATCCACAAAAATATGTATGTAAGTAGACATGCTTTAAAAATCAAAACTTTTAATTCCACAACAAAATTTAACAAACTTGTTTTTTGCCTAAAACGCTCATGCAGAAACAACGGAACAGAGAAATTGAAACTGAAAATTTTCAAATTTTATTCATGCATCGCAAACTATATGGCGAAGAAGTGAATTTTGGTAAAGCCTACCGCTTGGATCCAAAATATCCGTGAATTCATCTAAATTTGGTGTTGCATAAAGTTCAGCATCTGTGCAGATCCCTTTAATGATAAGTGAAGAGGAGAGACATTAATAGGTAAGGTGAGAGAAAAAAACGAAATCTAACGAATCAACTCAAAAACTCTTAACCAAAATTGTTAAACAAAAAGATTTTAAAATTTATGAAATAGATTAAAAACTTTCGCAGTTTAAGTAAATATGTGTACAGTGATTTGTTTTATGTTGGCAAATGATTCAATAAACTTATTATATCTACTTATTATCAATATATTCTCATATTCATATTATGATGTTTACAATAGAATTTGCATTAGAATGTTCGAACCGAATCTCATCACAATGGATGGCATTTGTCAAGTTCTTTACTTAGCATTTCATTCCAGATACAACAAGTTCTTTGCCCGACATCTCTTTATAGGCAAACAGAGGATAATGATAAGAATTGCGTTCTATATAGGCTCAAGAAGTAAAATCAGGTGATGGGTTCATATGGGAGCTATATCAGGTATTGGATCGATTCGAACAAATTTGGCACGCATGTTTAAAGTCATAGGAGAAGACGCTGTACAAAATTTCAAATAAATCAGGTAAGAATTGCGCCCTCCAAAGGCTCCAAAGAAGTATAATCCGGAAATAAGTTTACATGGGAGCTATATCAGGTTATTAACCGATTTGGACCATACTAAGCACAGTTGTTGCTAGTCATAACAAAACACCTCATACACAATTTTAGCCAAATCGGATAAAAATTGCGCTTTCTAGAGGCTCAAGAAGTCAAGATTCGCGATCGGTATGTATGGCAGCTATATCAAGTTATGAACTGATTTGGACCATACTTAGCAAAGTTGTTGGAAGTCATAACAAAAAACCTCATACAAAATTACAGCAAAATCGGATAGATTTGCGGCTTCTAGAAGCATGAACATGCCATTAAAGAGCAGAAGATACTTCTCTCATATCAAAGAGTGTAGTACTATTCAAGTTTAAGCTTAACGACACTACTTGTAAGAGAAGTTTTAAAATGGCTGAATACGCTGAACATGTTTTTCTGATGTTCCCGCCAGGATTTGAACACATGTGTTTGGCATCATAAGCAGACAGGTTAGCTTGTCTGGCCGCCAAAACTTAGCACTCTGGAGTACCTGTATATACCTGTTTTTTTCTTCTCTTCTAACTAATGTCCAATACAATGGAAGCCTTATGTCCAATACAATGGACATTAGGCTTCCGAGTGAAGCGCAGAAACCAAAATGATAGATGGATGACTAATTGATTCGTACCATCACTTTGTCGCAAAAAATGTTCGTTCCATTCAAACCATAGTAAGAAATCTACGATATGGTACTGCATGATATGTAGATATCAGAATGCAGCAACATATTCCACTCGACTATCCCAAATCCCTGAAGAAATCACTCTTTCTCCCGACGGAAAATGCTGCAAAATCAGTACCACAACCATCATATATATTTCGGATCATCGTAAAAATCTAAGACAATTTACCGATGTCTGTGTGCCTGTCCGTACGTCCGTCCGTCTGTCCGTTCGTCCGTCCGCCCGTCCGTCTGTTGTAATCACTCTACAGACTTAAAAAAATTGATATATTGAGCTTAAATTTGGCACATATACGTGCTTTTGATGCACGCTGGTTGAGATCTTGAACGGGCCAAATCCGACGATTTTTGGATATAGCTGCTATATAGACCGATGTGGGGATAAAGGGTCTAAAGCCCATAAATGTTTTATTTATTACCCGATTTCGCTGAAGTTTACAACAGTGAGTAGCTTTAGGCCTCCCGACATTCGATCCAAACATGGTTCATATCAGACTATATTTGGATATATATAGCTGCCATATAGACTGATCTCCCGATAAAGGGTATAAAACCCATAAAAGCTTTATTTATTATTTATAAACAATGAGTCCTTCTAGACCTCCCAACATCCGAGCTTAATATGGTTCAGATCGGACTATATTTGGATATAGCTGCCATATAGACTGATCTGCCGATAAAGAGTCTGAAGCCCATGAAAGCTTTTTTTTTAATCCGATTTCGCTGAAATTGGAAACAGTGAGTTTTTTAGGCCTCATGACATCTGACCCAAATATGGTTCAGATCGGACTATATTCAGATATAGCTGCCATATAGACCGATCTGCCTATTTAGGCCCATAAAAGCTTTATTTATTACCCGATTTCACTAAAATTTGAAACAGTGAGTTGTCTTGGCCCTGTAAAAAGCGCATTTATTATCCGATTTCGTTGAAATTTGATGCAGTGATTTACGTTAGGCTTTTCGACATCCATATCCTTTATGGTTCAGATAGGTTTATATTTGGATATAGCTGCCAAAAAGACCAATATTTTGTTCTACGAAATTGAACAGTGATATATATTTATTAGACCACTCAATGTCCGCGCCGAATTTTGGTGCATAAGTTGTCCAATTTTCACCGGATTGTGTCGAAATGGTGTTTAAGTATATACCTTAGGTGGTGGGTATCCAAAGTTCGGCCCGGCCGAACTTAATGCCTTTTTATTTGTTTTAGTATCTAATAGCGCAAATCATGATTAATCGGTTTATGTTATTTGCTATCGCATACAAGATTGCACTGAATTTCTATCCAGAACGTCTGACTTCCACTGGATAGGAACAAAATGAAGCACGGCAGTTATATGGTACAGAAGCATGAGTACTTGTGGAAGCAGTCAGGCAGTAAGTAAGTTCCATTAACAAGATGTAAATCTTCTCCTTCTTAGCGTTGTAAACACATTCACAGTAGTAAGAAAATACAGGACAAAGTCCCATCTACATTTTTCCAAGAGCCCACACAGTTCTAGCAAAAAAAAAAAAAAACAAGTAAGAGCGTGCTAAGTTCTGCCGGGCCGAATTTTATATACCCTTTGCGCGGTATCTCTTTTCAGGCAAACAAAGAATAATGAATAAGAACTGTTTTGCTATTCGAGCTATATCAAGTTATAGTCCGATTCGGACCATAAATGAATTGAATGCTGAATATTGTAAAAGTCATTGTGTAATATTTCAGTTTATTCGGATATGGATGGCGCCTTGTAGGGGCTCAAGAAGCAAAATCGGGAGACCGGTTTATATGGGAGCTGTATCAAGCTATGGATCGATTCAGATCATATTGGAGACGTATGTTGAAGGTCATGAGAGAAACCGTTGTACAAAATTTCAGCCAAATCGGATGAGAATTGCGCCCCTAGAGGCTCAAAAAGTCAAGAGCCCACACAGTTCTAGGAAAATTAAAGAATAAAATACAAATAAGAGCGTGCTAAGTTCGGCCGGGCCGAATCTTATATACCCTCCACCATGGATCGCATTTGTCGAGTTCTTTGCGCGGTATCTCTTCTTAGGCTAACAAAGAATAATGAATAAGAACTGTTTTGCTATTGGAGTTATATCAAGTTATAGTCCGATTCGGACCATAAATGAATTGAATGCTGAACATTGTAGAAGTCATTGTGTAATATTTCAGTTCATTCGGATATGCATGGCGCCTTGTAGGGGCTCAAGAAGCAAAATCGGGAGATCGGTTTATATGAGAGCTGTATCAAGCTATAGATCGATTCAGATCATATTGAACACGTATGTTGAAGGTCAAGAGAGAAGCCGTTGTACAAAATTTCAGCCAAATCGGATGAGAATTGCGCCCTCTAGAGGCTCAAGAAGTCAAGATCCCAGATCGGTTTATATGTCAGCTATATCAGGTTCTATACCGATATACGCCATACTTAGCACATATATTAGAAATCATAACAAAACATCTCCTGCAAAATTTCAGCCAAATCGGATGAGAATTGCACACTTTATTGGCCCAAGAAGTCAAGATCCAAGATTCGTTTATATGACAGCTATACCAGATTATCAACCCATTTGAATCATATCTAACACAGTTGTTGGAAGTGATACCAAAACACTACGTGCAAAATCGGATGAGAATTGCGCCTTTAGAGGCTCAAGAAGTCAAGACCCAAGATTGGTTTATATGGCAGCTATATCAAAACATGGACCGATATGAACCATACTTTGCGCAATTGTTATAAGTGATACCAAAACACCATGTGCCGAATTTCAGTCATATCGGACGAGAATTGCGCCCTCTAGAGGCTCAAGAAGTCAAGACCCAAGATCGGTTTCTATGGCAGCTATATCAAAACATGGACCGATTTGGCCCATTTACAATCCCAACCGACCTACACTAATAAAAAGGATTTGTGCAAAATTTCAACCAGCTAGCTTTACTCCATCGAAAGTTAGCGTGTTTTCGACAGACGGACGGACGGACGAACATGGGTCCTCAGACGCATGTTTCTAGGTGTTACAAACAGAATGACGAAATTGGTATACCCCTATTCTATGGTGGAGGGTATAAAAATAATACTTTGCTTAAAATTTGTATTTTTCATTGGTTGGCCTAAAAGTAATAATAATGCCTTTTAATTTGAATCATTCAATTATTTTCACACATCAATTGATATCTATTAATTGCATTTCTCATTTCTTGTTAAATTATAGCTAAAGCCTCAATTGATATAATTTTTCCCAACAAATGCTTAAATAATTTCACATTATCTTACATTTAATTCCATAATGTGTTGCTGTTTTTATGGCTCGTGTAACATTTTAATCCTCGGCGATAAGAAAGCCAGCCCATTACACATTTCGAAGTAAACTAACCTATACCATATCATACCAGAACGTCTGACTATATACATAGCTGTTCTTCTACAAAATGAGAATGCTTTGAAAGAAATCCCAAACAGCTTTTTGAGAAGTGAGCTTTACTTGTCACACCAATCAATTGATAAATTTAACTAAAAACCTTTTTAATAATCAACTCGACCAAATCTCAGAGTGACGAAAGTGTTGCAAGACTAATACAAAAAAATTACATTTTGACAAGTTTGCCCCCTCTCTACCGACACTGAGCATACGGCATAAAATAACCTAATGCCACATGTCACTTTTAATGACACATAAAGATTTAAGGTGTCAATTTAACTTAAATTTATAGGAGGCCATATAGGTGTATGCGTTGGTAGCTTTTTGGTTGGGTTAAGCATAAACAAAAGCAAATGAGTTTTAGGAGCTTTCCTTTCGTTGTTCCATCAAAATATAACATTAAATATCCAAAATACTTTAGATATAAAACCCTAAAATTATATGTATTTATTTTTAAGTAGATTTATTTTATTTTAAGAAACAAATCCAAATGCCAATCAACAATTAATCACCGGTTATCAACGTTAGAGTTGCCAAGTTTTGATACGCCCAAACTGAAATTGGAGTGATGTGATTTTTCGAAATTTCGCTATATAGTAGGTGTTGTTTGCCACTGGTTGATATGCTACAGAAGTATAAGATCGCTATTACAACCATATACTCGAAGAAAACGCGATGGAAAGAATGAAGCTATCATAAAATTAAAACACTTGTTTTAGGGAGGCGAACCCTTCTCCTTCCCTCATTTTCAGAAACGCCAGATCTCGGAGATGGGTGGTGCGTTTTAAGCTAAATTCTGTGTCTTTGGTATTCTTTGGTATCCAAATTTCGGCTGGGATACCTAGGGGGACCCCCCACCCCCAAACCTACAAAAAACATATATATCGGGTTGCCCAAAAAGTAATTGCGGATTTTTCATATAGTCGACGTTGACAAATTTTTTCACAGCTTGTGACTCTGTAATTGCATTCTTTCTTCTGTCAGTTATCAGCTGTTACTTTTAGCTTGCTTTAGAAAAAAAGTGTAAAAAAAGTATATTTGATTAAAGTTCATTCTAAGTTTGATTAAAAATGCATTTACTTTCTTTTACAAAATCCGCGCTTACTTTTTGGGCAACCCAATATATAGACCAATCAAGACAATATTTGACTCAAACGAAAGGTATTTAAGATCAGAAAACGTATCTGATATCCAATTATGTGACCAAGTCTTTGAGGCCCACCCCAACCCCTAAAACACCCCTAAATCGGTCATATTTACCGACTATGAGAATATGAGGCTCAAATGAAAGGTATTTGGGAGTAGAATACTAAATTGATAACCACTTTCGGGACCAAGTTTCAGGGGGTCAAACCTTTCCGCAAACAGGACTTATATACTGACTATGGCAATATGGGTTTAAACTAAAAAGTATTTGAGTGTAGAATACGAATCTGATATCCAAATGAAGGACCGAGTGTTTTGACGAAACGCCCCTCCCCCAAAAAACCTCCCAAAGAGGACAAATTTGCGACCATAGCCATATGGGGTTCAAATGAAAGGTCTATGGGAGTAGAGCACGAATCTGATATCAATATTCGGGAAGAAGTGTTTATAGGGCCATCCAACTCCCATTAACCCCGTAAAAAGGGCGTATTTGCAGATCATTGCAATATGGAGCTCGAATAAAAGGTATGTCAGAGTAGAACACGAATCTGATATATAGTTTCATGGTCCCAAGTCACTGAGTTGCCGCCCCATTCCCCAAAATACCCCCCAAACTGAATATGTTTGACGACTATGGAAATATGGAGCTCAAATAAAACAAATTTGGGAGTAGAGAACTAATCTGATTGCAAGATTCGGAACCAACTATCTATGAAACGTCCCACCCCACAACCAACCCCCAAATAGGACGTATTTGCTCACCATGATAATTTGGGTCTCAAAGAGAGTGCTGCTTGAGGTTGATAGCTTTTAGAATTCACCCCCTAAACCGGACGTATTTGCTGACTTTTGCAATAGGGGTCTCAAATGAAAGATATTTGCAATTTTCAATTATGGGGCCAATGGCAATATGGGATCCAAATATATGGTATTTGAGAGTATAGCACGATGCTGATATTTTTGCAGGGCTAAGTGTTTCGTGGACCACCCGTCCCTCCCTCCCCAAAACACCCCTCAATCGGATATATTTACCAATCATAGCATTGTGGGACTCAAATGAAAGTATTGGGGAGTAGAGCACGAAAATAAGTCCCACTTTCTGGACCAAGTACACCCCACAAACAGGAACTATTTACTGGCCATGGCAATATGGGAATCAAATAAAGGTATTTGCCAGTAGAACACGAATCTGATCTCCAAATGTCGGGCCAAATATTTGGGGCACCGCTATAACCCCAAAACACAACCCAAAGAGGACAAATTTACCGACTATGGCAATATGCGGCTCAAATGAAAGGTATTTGAGATTACAAAACTAATTTGATATCCAATTTTGGGGCAAAGTGTTTGGGGACGCCTCATCCCATAAACTCCCCTTAAACCAACGGCAGTATGGGGTTTTAATAATTGGTATTCGAGAGTAGAGCGTTTCTTGAAAGTAGCACGGAATTCCTAATATAGAATTTTCCTTTCGAGAATAAGTTTTAATATTAAGAGTGCACGGCAAGCCGATTACTGGCTTACGTGTATGTCCATAGTCTTGGGGCTGATGATTATCAGCACCCTCTTTTCAACCTAACCTTACGTAACAAGGGCCAGCAATTCCCTCGTTTTCTTTTGGTCAACAGACAATTTGACATCCATCCACAGCCTCCCACCTTGCCACCGCCCTTCCATTCCACAGAACACAGATGTGTCTGGGAATCCAGGCCAACACACATCATGGGACAGGAGCCCGTTTAGAGCCCCAAAACACTCCACCACCGCACTTCGGCCTTATTGTTCTCGTATTCACTGCCATGGGGGCTCCCATACTGTCCGTATATATTCTAAAAGCATAGACCTTTGTTCGGCAGTTATCTGACAAACCGATATCGAGTGTGTCCGAGCGACACCCAATTTCATCCCTCACTGATTCCTGGAGCCGTCAGTGGAGACCGAGGACTCATCCAGCTCAACGACAGTATCCGCCTCCCACTCCTCCCTTCCGGGAAAGCGAATCCGAAACAACCTCTCTCGAATGGTTTTGGCGAAAGGTAGCCTAAGAACTCCTAAGCCTATCCCCTGCATCTATGGCATCGTGAATGGCCGTGCCCGCCATCTCTCAGCTTTACAAGTTCCCTCAGTCTAAGCGCCATCTTAGCGGCACAGCCCCGAATAAAGCCTCGACAGGTTGTATATTCACCATCGCCTCCAGACCCGCCCACGATACGGATCTTAAGGTCCCCGTGACCCCGACGCAGGCCAGCCTACCAGTATTTTCAGTGTTTAAGCCATTGCCCGGCTTTCGCAGCTAAACGACACCGGTACTTAGTTGGGGACACAATACCAGACATGAACCAACTTAGGGGAGTGATACGGAATTCAAGGATTTTGTAAGTAGCACGGAATTCCTAACATAAAATTTTTCTTTTTCGAGGTTACTTTTTAGAGCGGACAACATGCTGATTACTGGCTTAGGTGTATGTCCATAGTGGCATGGGGGGATTAACATCCGCACCCTCTTTGCAACCTCACCTAAATCTAACTAAAATTGTATGTGTGCAGTGAAGCACATGTGGGCTGGTTAAACGGTTTTTTGCCTTGCTTATGGATATATTGTTGTTGTTGTAATATATTGGCTTACAAGGGCTGTCATTCAACGACAAATTTGTACTTTCGATCGCTGAGATTCAAAACAAATTGTTGCAGGAAAATTAACAAATTTCGTCCTCCTTTTTAAACAAAAGTATTTTTTTTTTTTCAAAAATTATTTTTAATCTGTGTAGGTGTGGCAACACTGACCGCATTCACCATATTGTTGAAACCAAATGGGTTATCACTTTACCACACAACGTTCAAATACTGATGGACATATTTGCGTATGTTTTGTATCCCTAAGAGGGACATACATACGTCAAGCCTTAGGTAAAAATACATTGTGTTTGCTGATAAGATTTTGGTTTTCAAACATCCCCAGACATAGAAAACCATATTGTGGCCTCAAAAACTCATCAAAATCGTATTTGAATTCTATATATACTCCATTTGAGCAACTGAAGTGATCATTATCACAATGTTGTTGGCCAATGTTGTAGGTTGCTACCTTTACAACTGGTCACATAGTCCGGACGACAACTAAAACAACAAACATGGAGGCACAGACATATTGACACCGCTCTTTGTGTACACAAAAACAAGACAACTAGCCAAGCTGTTATGTGCATTTAGTTTTCTTTTGTGTCATTTTATGGATTATTGGGGTTTCTCTTGATAAGTTAGCTTAGGGATTACATTGTATTGGGTATCCATTTAGACGACAGAGAGATAAGAAACCACAAATAGTTGTGCACATACATATATAAAGGTGAGGGTAAGTGTATAATAGGTTAAATGGCTTGATTCGATGTCTTAAAACAGATGGCACCCGCCATCTTAGAGACCCCAAATTAAAAGAATATTTTATTAAAAATAGTTTTAGTGATAGTGTTTAAGAAATAATTACAAAATAATGAATTAATTACAAACAATTTAATCATACATTTAAAAAGTCAAATGAGTGCAGAACTATTGGGTTGCCCAAAAAGCAATTGTGGATTTTTTAAAAGAAAGTAAATGCATTTTTAATAAAACTTAGAATGATTTTTAATCAAATATTCTTTTTTTACACTTTTTTTCTAAAGAAAACTAAACAGAAGAAAGAATGCAATTACAGAGTCACAAGCTGTGAAAAAATTTGTCAACGCCGACTATATGAAAAATCCGCAATTACTTTTTGGGCAACCCAATATTAGATTTCGATCACTGATTTCACTGATTTCAAATTTTACAACAAAGAAAAGCCTTCCCTTTCACAGTGAAGTCGATTTGTATAGGAGCTATATCTTTTTATGGCCCTATCTGAGCAGCATTTTGTGTGGCTTTGGAAAGCAAAAGCGTACCTCACATACCAAGTTGTAGCCAAATCTGACAAAACTGTAGATTTCTAGAGACTCAAGAGTCAACTCGAAGGATCAATTTTTATGGGAGCTAAATATTTTTTATGGATCTATCTCGTTGAAATTTGGTGGGGATATTGGAGGGTACTTCTCATAATGTCAAATCCGAGCTATATTCTTTTGTTTCATCCATACCATAGAGTATTGTTGTTGTACCATACGATGTTGCTTTACTATCAATACCGTATGGTACTGAAATGAGCACGTTTGGTATCAGCTCTCTCTCTGGGAGTACTGGATCTTGATTTCTTGAGCAACTAAGGGGCTCAATTCTTATCCAATTTGGCTGCAATTTTGAATGAGTTGCTTTGTTATGACTTCCAACAACTATGCTAAGTATGGTCAATATCGGTTCATAACCTGATATAGCTCCCATATAAACCTATCTCGGACCTTGGTCCGCCAGAGTGCACAATTATTATCCGATTTGGATGACATTTTTTATGAAGCGTTTTGTTTTGATTACCATCAATTATGCTAAGTATGGTCTCAATGGTTTCATAACCTGATATAGCCCTTATATAAATTGATCTCCCGATCATACTTCTTCAAGCTCTAGATTCGATTTAGCTGAAATTTTGTACAATGACTTCTTCTATGACCTTAAACATACATATGTGACAGATATGGCCTGAATCGGTCTAAAAAATGAGACAGCTTCCATATATTCTTATCCGATTTGGCTGAAACTTTGCAAAATTACTTCTACTATGGTCTGTAAAATCAATACCAATCAATAGCATAGCAATTCGTATTCAATTTATATGTTAGACTATAAAAAGACACCGAGCAAAGGCAAATGCAAATGCAATTCATGGTAGAGGGTATATAAGATTCGGCCCGGCCGAACGAATCATGCTTTTACTTGTTTTTTACTAATCTTGATACCCTCCACCATAGGATGGGGGTATGCTAATTTTGTCATTCCGCTTGTAACACATCGAACGATTGGTCTTAGACCAAACAATCTATTTACATATATTCTTCATGGTCTTGACATTCTAAGTCTGTCGAAAGCAAGCTAACTTTCGAAGGAATAAAGCTAGGCTCTCGAAACTTAGCACAAATACTTCCTATAAGGTCGGCTGAGATTATTAAAGGGCCACATCTATCCATATTTTGATATAGCTGTCATATAAACCGATCTTGTATCTTGACTTCTTGAGCCTCCAGATGGCGCAATTCTCATCCGATTTAGTTGACATTTTGTATGAAATATTTTGTTTCGATTTCCAACTACTGCGCTTAGTATGGTATCGGTTCATTACCTGATATAGCTGCCGTATAAACCGATCTTGTATCTTGACTTCTTCAGCCTCTAGATGGCGCAATTCTTATCCGATTTGACTGAGATTTAGTATGAAGTGCTTTGTTATGACAACGACTATGCCAAGTATGGTCTCAATCGGTCCAAAATCAGATGTAGCTCCGAAATAAACCGAACGGCCGGATATATTTTTGAGCTGATCTAAGGCGTAATTCTTATCCGATTTGGCTGCAATTTTACACAACGACTTCTTTTAAAGTAAGACTTCGGTCCATAACCTAATATAGCTCCCATATAAACCGATGTCCAGATTTTATTTCCTAAGCCACTATGGGGTGCAATTCTCATAGTGAATAATGATTTCTACTACTGTCTGCAAAATCCAAACAAAGAATGGGCCGAATCGGTTCATAACCTGATATAGCTCCGTGCAAAGAACTTGACAATTGTGATCCATGGTGGAGGGTATATAAGATACGTCCCGGCCGAACTTTACACTCTCTTACTTGTTTAAATATCCGAAAGGCCTATGTTGTCCTCTAAAAATGTGTAGAAAAGTAGCAAGACGTTACCATGATCACGGAACCTCACAAAGTGCAGAACTAACATCGTAGTGAGGATGGCCGCAAAAGTTTGTACACCCACTAGATGAACATGCTTTATACACACATATGTTAAAACAATTAAAAACATTTTTGTGTCCACATTAAACTACAACTGTGTCACCGATAAAATACTTTCTTCTTTCTATCAATCAAAAAGTTAAAACCGTGGTTATATACTCTAAAATTGTTTAAATATTAAACTATTCAACGTCCATATTAAACAGTGCCAATCAATGGTATTAGCAAAATAATTTGTTGGTACGTAACCATTTTAGGGGGAATGTTGGTTTTTCCAAAACACCAATGACTACAGTGCTGTCAAACCTTTGAAAAGAAAAGATAAAAAACAACCTATGTCATATTAAAGCAAAAATTAAGCATTTTTATACCCACCACCGACGGATGGGGGTATATTCATTTTGTCATTCCGTTTGCAACACATCGAAATATCCATTTCCGACCCTATAAAGTATATATATTCTTGATCAGCGTAAAAATCTAAGACGATCTAGACATGTCCGTCCGTCTGTCCGTCTGTCTGTTGAAATCACGCTACAGTCTTCAAAAATTGAGATATTGAGCTGAAATTTTGCACATGTTCTTTTTTTGTCCATAAGCAGGTTAAATTCGAAGATGGGCCAAATCGGACTATATCTAGATATAGCCCCCATATAGACCGATCCGCCGATTTAGGGTCTTAGGCCCATAAAAGCCACATTTATTATCCGATTTTGCTAAAATTTCGGACAGTGAGTTGCCTTAGGCCCTTCGACATCCGTCGCCAATTTGGCCCAGATCGGTCCAGTTTTGGATATAGCTGCCATATAGACCGATCCTCCGATTTAGGGTCTTGGACCCAAAGAAGCCACATTTATTATCCGATTTTGCTGAAATTTGGGACAGTGAGTTATATTAGGCCCTTCGACATCCGTCGCCAATTTGGCCCAGATCGGTCCAGTTTTGGATATAGCTGCCATATAGACCGATCCTCCGACTTCGGGTCTTAGACCCATAAAAGCCACATTTATTATCCTATTTTGCTGAAATTTCGGACAGTGAGTTGTCTTAGGCCCTTCGACATCCTTCGCAAATTTGGCCCAGATCGGTCCAGTTTTGGATATAGCTGCCATATAGACCGATCCTCCGATTTATGGTCTTAGGCCTATAAACGCCACATTTATTATCCGATTTTTTGAAATTTGGGACAGTGAGTTGCGTTGAGCTCTTCGACATCCTTCGTCAATTTGGTTCAGATCGGTTGAGATTTGGATATAGCTGCCATATAGACCGATCCTCCGATTTAGGGTCTTAGGCCCATAAAAGCCACATTTATTATCCGATTTTGCTAAAATTTGGGACAGTGAGTTGCGTTGAGCCCTTCGACATCCTTCGTCAATTTAGCCCTGATCGGTTCAGATTTGGATATAGCTGCCATATAGACCGATCTCTCGATTTAAGGTTTTGGGCCCATAAAAAGCGCATTTATTGTCCGATGTCGCCGAAATTTGGGACAATGACTTGTGTTGGGCCCTTCGATATTTATCTTCTATTTGGCTAAGATCGGTTCACATTTGAATATAGACCGATCTCTCGGTTGAACAATGACTTGTACTTATAAACATTTGGTCCAAATCGGATGATATCTATAGAGCTGCTATGGGGCATAAGGAATGCATTTTTCACTGGATTTTGACGTAATGTGGTTCACATATATACCCGAGGTGGTGGGTATCCAAAGTTCGGCCCGGCCGAACTTAACGCCTTCTTACTTGTTTTGTTTATTTGCGA
Organism: Stomoxys calcitrans; assembly: GCF_963082655.1. Lineage (NCBI taxonomy): Eukaryota > Metazoa > Arthropoda > Insecta > Diptera > Muscidae > Stomoxys > Stomoxys calcitrans. The sequence continues at coordinate 84,347,087 of NC_081554.1, forward strand.
TTTAAACCAAATATTTTTTATAAAGTATTGATTTCTTAACAATTTCTATAAATTCTACATAATTTTATGGCTCCATCATCATTGGAAAACACACAAAAATGTTTATCGTGCGTTTCATAAATCGTTTTATAGCAGCTGTTAAGAATTTTACTTTTTGGAGTTAATCGATTTTTAAATATAACTAACCAATAAAACACTTTATCAATGCGTCTAACTTATACACTCAATATTTGATTAGCGAACTTCAATTTTTTTTGTTTTGTTTTTGGGTTTCGCCAGTGCCAATCATTTTTATTTTTGTTAAAAAATTTATGGTATAAAAATAAACACAATTCTGGAAATAAAGTTTCAGATGGTTGACATAGACAAACGTGACACTTAAGATCCTCACAAATTTTCGTTGACAATAACTCGTGTGTAATTAGTTGAATAGGGGACATTGCACGCAAATGGGAAATATACAATGTAAAGAACTTTCGTATAGGGACTTGACAATTACACTAAACATCGAAGTGTCACTGTCAATTTATTCAGTAAACTCAACATATTAATCTTGCACTGAAAAACTGTTTATCCTAATTTTAAAGATTCGAGCCAAAGATTAGCTAACTTTATTTAAAGATGCTAAATTTTTTAACATTTTAAGGAAACATTTGTTAACATTTTAAGGAAACAATTCGACAATGAGATCAAAGCAAAGTCATCTTCAGTGACCAATCTCATTTTTGGGTTCGTCAATAAGCTAAATATGCTTTATTGGTGAGAAGAAAATCCACAATTGCTTCACGACTCAACACTTCATCCCCTAAAAAATCCTACGAAAAATGAAAAATCTTAAGTTTCGGGACAACTCGACAATGAAATCAAAGCAAAATCATCTTCAGTGACCAAGCTCATTTTTGGCTTTTTTTGGGTTCGTCAATAATCTAAATATGCATTATTGGTCAGGTGAAAATCCACAGTTGATTCACGCCTAAACGCTTCCTCCCCTAAAAATAACTGTTTGGTGTGGTTTGCATGACGGCGGCGTCATTGGTTCATACTTCTTCGTCGATGACGACAATCGTCACATTACCGTGAATAGACAACGCTATCACACCATCCTCACTGATTATTTTCAGCCTGAATTGGAAGTTATAGACCTGAACGTGGTTTCAGCCGGACAGTGCCACAAGCCACACAGCACATGTTACAATCGATTTATTGAAGAATAAGTTTGATGGGAGTGATATCTTATGAAAAATTTGCAGTGGCTCTAGAAGCGAAATCGGGCGGTATATATAATATCCTATATAAAATCTTTACTGCCAAATTTCTCTCGAAATCGGTTAACAAATTAATACTTTATTGCAATATCGGACGAACATATATAAGGGGGCTATATGGAAATCTGAGCCGATTTCGAGCAAACTTCTTAGATATTGTATTGGGTTGCCCAAAAAGTAATTGCGGATTTTTTAAAAGAAAGTAAATGCATTTTTAATAAAACTTAGAATGAACTTTAATTAAATATACTTTTTTACACTTTTTTTCTAAAGCAAGCTAAAAGTAACAGCTGATAACTGATAGAAGAACGAATTCAATTACAGAGTCAGTAGCTGTGAAAAAATTTGTCAACGCCGACTATATGAAAAATCCGCAATTACTTTTTGGGCAACCCAATAGTAGTCGTCGAGGAAAGCGTTGTACTAAGATTGAAGATTGGTCAATAAATGCGCTTGCAGTGGCTCTAGGAGTGAAAATCGGGCGATATATATACATAAGAGCTATATCTAAATCGGAACCGATTTCTATGAAATTCACCAGTAATGTCGTAAAGAAAATCCTTCCGCCAAATTTCGATTGAAATGACCATATTATTGCAATGTTCTTCCAAATAGGACGAACATACATATGGGAGCTACATGTATCCAAATCTGAACAGATTTTTTCCAATTTCAATAGGCTTCGTCTGAAAGCCAAAAACCTTGCCTGTACCAAAATTTAAATCGGACGAAAATTAAGACCTATAGCTAGTACACGAATTAACATGGACTGACAGACGGACGGACAAACAGACGAACATAGCTAAATCGTATCAGAAAGTGATTTTGATTATCTCTCTCTTCCTTTTGGGTGTTACAAACAAATGCACTAAGTTATAATACCCTGTACCATGGTGGTGGTGTAGGTTATAAAAAGTTGTCAAGTCCTTATTGGAAAATCCTTCAGAAATGGCCTTTGATTAGGTTAGGTTAAAGGACATGCAACTGGCAACCTCCGTTGCCGAACGCTTTACTCTGAGACCTCTGGTCCATTGTATTCGTCCTAGAAGGAAATGAAATAAGAGAGAGATAGAGACGAAGGCAAGTAGGTATAAAAAGGGAAAAACGAATAGCACGAACAGCCATCTCAGGCCTTTACAGAAATACATAATAAGTTGGGGGTATAAAGACTGCGACCCCAAACTGTCCAGCCGCACATTCATGGTGCGGAGCATAGCACAATCTGACAGCAGCCCACAAACGTCCGAAGTGCTCCTTACATATCGCGACAAGCCTTGACTTCACATGACCCGCAGCCAGGGCCGTCAGCGCAGCCAGATTGTCCACTTAAATAAGGATAGTCTGAAAGCCCCGCTGCTCATGACTCAAGATTACATCCAAGGCCCAAAGTAAACGAATCTATTCGTGCTATCACAGCATTGTATGTTGTAAACGATATATGTCAGCGATGCCCAGCCGTTTATGGTAGCGTTGATGACAAGTCACACATATTCTTATGCTCATACTTTCAGTCGTTGTTGAGACACTAACGAATGAACATGCGCAGGGGTCAACGCATCAGTCTATTAATAGTTAATAGACTTTATGTAAAGAAGATAGTTTGAAATGCTAATGACATGTGCTGGCGGAAAAAAAACAAGTAAGAGCGTGCAAAGTTCGGCCAGGCCAAATTCGCATTTGTCGACTTCTTTGTGTGATATCTCTTTTTAGGCTACTATTGCTGCTATTGGAGATATATCAAGTTATAGTCCGATTCGAACCATAAATGAATTGAATGTTGAAAACCATAGTAGAAGTCATTGGGTAATATTTCAGTTCATTCGGATAAGTACTGCATCTTGTAGGTGCTCAAGAAGCATAATCGGGATATCGGTTTATATGGGAGCCTGTATCAGGCTATAAATCGATTCAGACCATATTGGACACGTATGTGGAAGGTCGTGGGAGAAGCTGTTCGACAAAATTTCAACAAAATCGGATAAGAATTGCGTCCTCTAGTGTCTCAAGAAGTCAAGATCCAAGATCGGGTTATATGGTAGCTATATCAGGTTATGGTCCGATTTAAATCATATTTTGCACAGTTATTGAAAGTCATAACAAACAATTTCAGCCAAATCGGGTAAGAATTGCGCTCTCTAGAGACATAAGTAGTCACGATCCCAGATTGGTTTATATGGCAGCTAGATCAGGTTATCGATTTGAACCATACTAAGGACAGTTATTGGAAGTCATAACAGAATACCTCATGCAAAATTTCAGCTAAATCTGATGAGAACTGCGCCCTCTATTGGCTCAGGAAGTCAAGATACAATATCGGTATATATAGCAACTATATCAGGTTATGGACCGAGTTGAACCATACTTAGCACAGTTGTTGGAAGTCATGACAAAACATTTCATGCAATATTATTTATTATTTGAACCATTCTTAACTCAGTTGTTGGAAGTGATACCAAAACACAACGTGCGAAATTTCAGCCAAATCGGATAAGAATTGCGCCCTAAGATGCACAAGAAGTCAAGACCCTCGATCGGTTTATATGGCAGCTATATCAAAACATGGACCGATTTCGCCCATTTACAATCCCAACTGACCTTCACTTATAAGTTATATTTGTGCAAAATTTCAAGCATCTAGCCTTACTCCTTCAAAAGTTAGAGTGCTTTCGACAGACGTACAGACGGACGGACATGGCTAGATCGACTTAAAATGTCATGACAATCAAGAATATATACACTTTATGTGGTCTTAGGCGAATATTTCGAGATGTTACGAACGAAATAACGAAATTAGTATACCCCCCATCTTATGGTGGAGGGGAAAAAAAATAAGTAAATAAAATTATCTAATTCCCGGTCTCATGAATGGAAAAGCAAATAATTTTGAGAATATTTGCAATCTATTGTGTTTTATCACTTCTTGCCACCAGAACAATATACTCAAAATTCAATAATTATAAAATAATAATAATTACAATTAAATTCTAACGGCCGTATTTACAAAACCCCTAATGAAACCTTAAAATAAGTTTATTTGACACTTCCTTAAAGGAAATCTGTCAAATAAACCTATTTCAAATCTACATTAAGTTTTGTGAATACCGATGTAAACATACATTCATATTTAGTATTGTTTGAAAATAATTTTCACCTATGACAATGTGTACAAGCGTAACCTTTGCTCAAGAATATTTTACAATTAACAAATAATAAATATTATAAAATAATTAACCTGTAAGGCAAACGCCATACTCACCAGCAGATTGTACATACATACAAACAAAAGCAATCGGAATTTTTCTATGGTCCCGATAAGGCACATACACCAACGATACCAGCCATATATAGGCTATGATTTAGAATATCCACATGCGAGCAATGTATCTCTGTGGGTTATGAACACAAAACGCATATAGTGCGAGATACTTTACACCTTTATGAGAACCGCATAAATTGTTCTGGTCTTCAAATACGAAGGTGTCTAGTAGAGATGCCATGGCTAGCGATCTGGTGTACCTAGCGCACCAACTAGGCATTTGTCGTATTCTCTTTGCCTTCGTTCATAGTCATGGGAATCTTTTCTTTTTGAACGCCCATGCATGATTGGTGAGTTTATCTGGGTGGGTTAAACGCATATTTTCCAACAAATAAAAACTGTTTAAATAACAATCATATAAGCATTTCGTTTTATGACTTTTTAATGTCATTGAGCAGCAAAAGGAGTCCAGATATTATATAACCGTATTCACTTCGGGGGAAAATTGTGTGATTGTTTATGACTACTTTTAAAGTGAAATAATCAAATTGCTAGAGGCTTTAAAAAAAACTATTTAGTCTTGTTGCTGTTAGCAAATTTTGCATTATTAAAATGATTTTTCATTAGCCCAAAAATTTTCTTGCGTTTTCCAGTTTTCTAACTGTAAAAATAAAACTGTTTAAAATTATGATGGAATGGAGCCCACTGTGGCGCAGAGCTAAGCATGTCCGCCAATGATGCCGAACGCCTGGGTTCAAACGCCGGCGTGAACATCAATAAAAATGTTCAACGGTCTCTATCAAATGGTGTGGCTACGCGGCATAAAAAAGGAGAGCCCTTATCATTGAGCTTAAACTTTAATCGGACTGCACTCATTGATATGAGAGAGGTTTCCCCCGTTCCTTAATGGAATATTCATGGGAAATTTAGTAACATTATGATGTAGTCTTAAGTTCATTTAGGAATCAGTTAATGCTCAAAAAATTAGTTCTAAAATATAAATTTTCCAAAAAGTTTCAGGGCAATTCGGGTTAATAAATACATTACAAATTGCCTATGTGCTTAAAACATAAGCTTTGTACCCTACACCAGATGATGGCGAGAATCAAAGTAGCAATAGTTTTGGCTTAAACAACTGTTTTTGTTCGCTGAAAATGGAAAAACAGACATGACTGCTGTTTCAGCAAGCAAAGGTCTGCTATTTTAGCAAACATTTCCATCTGGTATTTCAACTAACAAAATCCGCTGTTTCAACTACAAAATCTGCTAAAATATTGAACACGCATTACTGCTAAACAGGCCAAAAATTGCATCTATGATAGGAAGTAAATTGCACTGCTTAGAGATCGAGTAAAGTTAGGTTAGGTTAGGTTGAAAGAGAGTGCAGATATTAATCCGCCCCATGTCACTATGGACATATCACTAGCCGCACTGATTTTACATAAGTGAGCTCGTAGTCCTATGTGTGCCTTTGTAATACCAATAGCTGTATTGACCACTTTCTTACTTTCCTTCAGTAATAGCCTCGTCTTCTCACGATCTGGATCCCTCCATAGGATTTTCGCCGTCCTACCGACCGTTTCGCTGTTCCCTAGGGTTGCAAGCGCATTCGTCGTCCATGCCCTTAACTCGGACTGCGTCGACCCGAAAGGCTTCGGGTTAATCAAGTTTATTGACGGCAGTTCTCTGGCCTTCACCGCCAAATCGTCTGCCCTTTGATTTCCCCTTACTCCGTTATGGCCCAGCACCCAAACGATGCGTCATCTGGAAGATCATGTTACACGGATGGATCAAAGCTAGGGGATAGAGTGGGCTTGGGTGTTTACATTGAGCACCCAGGTCCTGCAGGCGAAGATCCGGGCGATCACGGAATGCGTGAGGTGGTGCGGTACTAACACGAGGACGTCAGTTATGAACATCTTACGGACAATAAACAGGTCAGAAGGGCAATAACAACTAGATCTCGAATAGACTTGGAATGTGAAAAGGAGATTAACGCCTTTTGGGTGCCGGGCCATAACGGAGTAAGGGGGAATGAAAAGGCAAACTATTTGGCGATGAAAGTCAGAGGACTGCCGTCTATAAACTTGGCTAACCCGAAGACTTTCGGGTCGACGCAGTGGGCGCATGTAACACTGTGGAACAATGAAACAGTTGATAGGACGGCGAAAATACTATGGGGTAATCCCGATCGTGAGAGGACGTGAGCATTACTGCAAGGAAGTAAGAAGGAGGTCAGTATAGCTTTTGGTACCATAACAGGACACATGAGACTACGAGCTCACTTTTGTAACATAGGTGCGGCAAGTGATAGCATGTGTAGGGCATGTAAGGAAGATGATGAGACGTTGGAGCATTTCTTTTGTCATTGTCCGGCTTTCACGGCTAAAAGACACCGGTACTTAGGTGGGGACACAATACCAGACATGAACCAATTTAGGCATGGAAAACAATTAAGGATTTTGTAATTAGCACGGAATTCCTGACTTAGATTTTCTTTTCGAGTTTGCAAAAGCAAATTTCCCCATGAACATTCTATTAAGGAACTGGGGTAAACTTCTCACAAATCAATGAGTGCTGCCCGATTCAATTTTAAGCTCAATGATAAGGGGCCTCCTTTTTATAGCAGAGTCCGAACGGCGTGCCGTAGAGCAACACCTCTTTGTGGAGAAGTTTTTACATGGCAAAGTATATAACAAATGTCGCTAGCATTAAGGGGGGATAACCACCGCTGAAAATGTTTCTGATGTTACTGCCTTGATTCGAACCCAGGCGCTTAGCGTCATAGGCGGACAAGCTAACCTCTGCGCCACGCTGGCCACCTGTAAAGTTTTAAGCCCATTAAAGGTGAATTTATTAACCGATTTCGCTGATATTTAGCATAATGAGTAGTTTGGAGCCCTTCAAAATTCGCACCGCGTATGGTCAAGATCGGGCTGTATTTGGATATAGCTGCCATCTAAGGTATTGGGCCTATAAAAGCAGCGATTATTATCTAATTTCGCTGAAATTTGACACAGTGAGCTGTGGTAGGCTCTTCGACACCCGCGTTCAACATGGCTGAAGTCGGCTCATTTTTGGATAAAGCTGCCATATAGACCGATCTCCCGATTTAAGGCCTTGGAACCATAAAAGGGGCATTAATTGTCCTATATGGCTCAGATCGGTCTGTATTTGGACCTAAATCTCCCGATTTAAGTGCTTGGGCCCCAAAAAGCGCACTTTTTTGAAATTTTTACATTAAGCTATACTATACTCTCACATATACTTCCCAAATATGGTGGAAATCGGACTGTATTTAAATATAGCTGTCATATATACCAATATTCTGTTCTACAGTTTTGATCTGCGACGCCGGTGCTGAAATAAGTCCAAACAGAACCATATTTCGATATAGCTGCTATGGGTTTATAAATGTTGCAATTTTAACCTTATTATGACGATTGGAGGCCACCGTGGCGCAGAGGTTAGCATGTCCGCCTATGACGCTGAACGCCTGGGTTCAAATTCTGGCGGGACCATCAGAAAAAATTTCAGTGGTGGTTTTCCCCTCCGAATGCTGGCAACATTTGTGAGGTACTATATCATGTAAAACTTTTCTCTAAAGAGGTGTCGCACTCTGGCACGCCGACTTGAATCGGACTGCACTCATTGATATGTGAGAAGTTTGCCCCTGTTCCTCAGTGGTTTGTCCATGGGCAAAATTTGCATTTTTTATGACGATAGGTGGTTAGTATATATACCCGAGGTGGTAGGTATCTAAAGTTCGTCCCGTCTGAACTTAATTCCCTTTTACTTGTTTTGCTCTATATAAATAGATTATGGATCATTGATCTAGAAGAGGTTATCGCGCACCATCGTTTTTAATTCTAAACAAATTAAATTTGTGTTACCAAACGCCACTTATAGCAACGCCTTTTTCAACGCCTTGTCGATTCCCCTCCTTCGCATCACCTTGGACAAAGGTATTCCCTGCCCACCCCCTCTTTTCAGGTCTAGAGTATCGGAACAGTTTGAACACCAAATAGGAGGGGTCATAAAACATTTTATTTCATTTCTTCTTTTTCGCGATTAGATTAACAATGATGGAGGAAACCCATATCACATGCGCTGTCACAAAGAAGAAAACAACAACAGCAAATTGTTATTCTAACAAATAATGAATTTGATATCTTGCAACATTTTCCACTTACGGGCCGACAGGGTCTGGCCTGGCCCGTTTTAGTCTTATTATCGCACATTGTCAAATAACATCGATTGCTTGACGTCCACATCATGGTATTATTCGGGGTGTTATCTCCCCGGCTAGAGGCGACAAAATCGCTTCACGTGCATGTGTATGAGTGATGATAGGTATGCATTCGATATCGAAAGGTATAAACTACGTGTTTTGTACATGGATGGTTTTTTTCTTCCATTTTTTGTTTTTTAACTCATAGTCGATTCGATTTTCAAGTGCTTGGTTTATGGGCCAATAAAATTCCATATAATTCCGTTCATCCAATAAAAACGAAAATAGCGACAATTCGCCTTTTGCGTTAAGTTCAATTAATTTTGCCCATCATCATCATCATCATCGTCATTGCCAACGGCCTTATTAAATTGGGGTAAAATGTGGGGGGATATAAAAGAAATCTTTTCATCAATTAGAGTTATTAAACCATTTTTGGAGGCGCACACACATCAAGAGCTAATTTATAGAAATAATTTTTGGTTTTTCATTATTTGTGACCATTATTGCATTTGAGAAGGGTTGGTACTCCAATTTTATGACCGAATATCAATAATAATAATACAAGTAATTGGATTAAAGGAGGGGATGAGAGATGCGATGAAGACGAAGCCAAAATGGCGATTGGATACGCGCAAATCAATAATTCGTTACATATAAAGGAAATTTTCGACAAGTAAACTTTTTTTTTTGAAAAACGTTGGACTTTGATTACGGTGAAAGTACATGTTCTTTGCGATAAATTATTGCAAGAATTCGTGAAAAGAATTTAGTTTTTTACCCTGATAATACGTTTCATTCTTGATATATAATAAAACATGTTATTCGGGGTGTCAACTAATTTTCTTTGTTTATAAATTCATTTGACGTCATGCTTATGTATATGTATATTCTTTTTAATATTAAAATAGGTTCATAAAATATTGTAACATAATTCAATCTCAAATGTTTACCATTTATAAGCAGATTTCAGTTGGTAATTCCAACTCTTTCAGAGTCTATTTGGATTTATTTTCATGTTGTGATACACAATTGTATTAAAAGAGTTCCATTTTCGCACAACTCCATTATGCCTTCTTCTATTGTGATCTGCTGTATTTGCTATGCTAAAAATAGAACAAAAATATGCTTATGGGAGTTGTTATTTTCTCACACTTAAATGCCTACTTTTGGGTGAATATTTCTTTATCGCGTACATATTACGATACCAAATAATGTATGTGCCTTGTTGTGTTTTCTTGTACCTGGAACCCATTTGTCTGTTGCTCTAATGATTTTTGTCATTTGACATTCCAGCGGAACTTTAAAAATTGTCTCTTTCCGAAGAGACAACATTCTAACTTTACTCCGTAAAAAAAAAGAAAAAATGTTGTGTATGACAATGTGTCTAGACTAGTGACGTGCTCACACGTTCTTAGGTACATATACAGTAATGTACAAAGGAGTGAGTATCTACATACTGGGCTATATGCTCTAATACTCACCCTTTCCCTAAAGTAGGAGAGACACAAGCGAAAAATTATTGGTCCGGTAAATGAATAAAAGTTTGTTGCTATTAAAACACTTTTGCCATTAAAGAGTTTTTGGTTTTACAACAAAAAAGAATTTTTTTTTGCCGTAGGCGAAGCTGCTGAAGGGTTTACAATAAACAAAGTTAGCTATCTTCAATAATTATACGCAAATGGCTAACGTCTAATATACTGAAGCGAAACGTTAAACAGTTAAAATAAAGGAAAACTTCGTAATAAAAGTATTTTACTTATCGTAAAAATGATGCAAATGTTTTTTTTTTGCGTGTAGATGAAGTATATTTAAGAAAAGTGTATTAGTTCTCGATGAAGAGTACAATATTTGCTACTTTTGTTACATATTGAATACTCCCAATATCAGCCACTAGATGTTGATTGTTGCAAAATAAAACTTTGAAAATAAATTAACTATTTTGCAAAGTATAGAGTTTCTAAGTTTAATCACTTTATAGGCAGAAACCTAAATAAGGATAAGGTTAGGTCAAACAACAAATCCCATTGATGTTAAAGTAAAATCGAGGGAGCTATATCTAAACATGGAGTGCACTGATGGAACAGCATGTTCCATTAAACTGTGGAAACGTCAAGTAATAGAAAACTAGCTGTAGTATCACAATAGACTAAAATGTCTAAATGTGGTATTAGACAATATGTATTCTCATATGAATTTTCATATGCGAATGTAGCTACTCTGAAAGATTTACACGACGTGTGATACGTGAGAAATATTTAATATGAAATTCAGGTTATGGAATAAATACACAATTTTTACAACCACCACCATAGGATAAGGGAATGCTACTCTAGTCATTCAATTTGTAACACCTCAAAACATTCATCTGCGACCCCATCGATCTAGCCATGTCCGTCTGTCGAAATCATGATAGCGGTCGTAAGCTAGCCGTTTGAAACTTTGCCCAGATAGGTCATTGGGGAATGCAAAGGGGCCATATCGGTTCAGATTTGGATATAGCCCCCATATAAACATATCCACTAATTTGAATTCATGATCCCCTCGAAGCCTCAATTTTCACCCGATTTGGCTAAAATTTGAAACAAAGACTTGACCTAAGACATTGAACATCCATGCTAAGCATGAATCGGTATTTAAACAGATATAGCCCCCATGTAAACCTATCCTCGGATTTGACTTCTTCAGCCCGTAGAAGCCCTAATTTTCATGCGATTTCGTTGAAATTTGGAACAAGGGCTTGAGTTATGACTTCCAACATCCAGATATAAACCGATCTCCGGATTTGACTTCTTCAGCTTTTCACCCCTTGGAGAAGCCTAAATTTTCTCCTGATTTGGTTGAAATATGGCCCAAAACTCGATCTTATGACTTACAACACCAGTGTCAAGTTTTATCCGAATCGGTTAATATGGTGATATAGGCCCCCCTATGTACCGATATCCTGATATGACCTCTTGAAACCAAAAAATAACTCAAATTATACTCAGTGGTACATTTTTAGCGGAATCCATGGTGGTGGGTACTCAAGATTCGGCCCGGCCGAACTTAGCGCGCTTTTACTTGTTTCGATTAAAGCAAGCTCTAACTTCATCGAATATACATGTATACACATGTGAATAAAAATAATTAGGTACATCAGAAAACACATGTTGGTACAGAAAATTAAAGGTCATAAAACAAATGCATATCGGGTAATAGCACTTTAATCTTCGCAAGCTCCAAACCCACCCGGGTGTAGGATCTTCGATTTTGAAACATCAATAACTCATTATCAAATCGAAATTCGCTTTAAAGTAAGTGGCTAAATTTGTTTTCTCTTCAAGCAAATAATATTCAAACCTTCTTAAGGATGAAAATTATGTTGCCATATGGCTAGGCACTTGCCTTTTCCCAACTCACGCGGAAACTGTCTTAGTGAAGAAGTTGCTTGAATTGGTGCAAGTTTTCTTCATAAAAAAAATCTGCTAGAGGGCGGAAAAAGTTGGAGGGGATGTTGGATTTTGTTGTCTTCTTCCATTCTTCTTTCCACAAGTATGAAATTTTGGGATTTATATGACAGTTTCCTCCAAATTATATAGTTTACCCACCCGGGTTTTGGACTACGACGTACATACAAATCTTTGGACCTGCGAATGTAAAAAGTTTCCGATCACACACTGCCTCCAAAACCTAACTTAACCTAGTACCCAATTGCGTTAAAATTTGGAGTAGTGAGTTGCAAAAGGCCCCATGACAGCCGTACAAATTATGGTCTAGACCGGACCCTATTCAGATGAAATAGACCAGATCGGACCGTATTTTTTGTAGCTGACATATAAACCAATGCTCGATTTAAGGTCATAAGCCCATAAAGGCGCATTTATAACCCGATTCCGCTAAAACTTGGAACCGTGACTTATATTAAATCCCTCGAAGTACGATCCAAATAGGGTCCGTATCGGTTCATTTTGAACATAGCTGACATATAGACAAATATCCCGATTTAAAGTCATGGGCTTATAATAAGCTCATTTATTTCCAATTTTCACTGAAATTTGAAACTGTAACTTGTATGGGACCATATTCAAATATAGCTGTCAAATAAACTGCTCCACAGATTTAAGGCCTTAAGTCCATAAAAATTGCACTTATTACCTGAATTTGTAGATATTTGGAATAGTGATTTGTATTAGACACCATGACATCCGTACTGAGTAGTGTCTAGATCCGTAGCGCAGAGGTTAGCATGTCAGTCTATGATGCTGTACGCCTTGGTTCGAATCCTGGCGAGACCATCAGAAAAAAATTTTCAGCGGTGGTTTCCTCTTCTATTGCTGGCAACTTTCTCTTCAAAGAGTTGTCGCACTGCGGCACGCCGTTCGCACTCGGCTATAAAAAGGAGACCCCTTATCATTGAGCTTAAACTTGAATCGGACTGCACTCATTGATATGTGCCCCTGTTCCTTAGTGGAATGTTCATGGGCAATATTTGCAATTTTTTTTGCTATATTGACCGATTTAACATTTTGGACCATCTGACTAGTATCTCGCGTTACGTCCTCCCCATAAAAAGTATATTTTTTGTAGATTTAGCTGCATTTGAAATAAATGGTCTTGTTAAACTTCTCGATACCCATAGCAGTTATGATCCAACTATTTTCAAGCTAATTCTTTATGCACATTCATTGGGATTGTCATAGGATTATGGATAACTTATGTTTTACAACATTTCACAGAATGTCAAAACGTCACAAGCCCAAATATCAATTTTGGAATATACGATGCTCTCGTGCTAAACGCACTTTGAGTTTATGAAAAAAAAAACTTAGAAATGTACGTGTTTACCTATGTGTGTGTGTTTCATATCAGTGGTGATAACTTGAATGATTTATGTTCAGAAATGACTTCAGTCAAAACAAAAAAAAAGAAGGTGGAAGATTTTCTTTTGATTCTTGAATTTTGTTCAATGAAATCCAAAACCATAAACATAATCAAAGTCAAAGTCAATACTCAATGAACAATCACAACGAAGACAACCCACCAATATTCAAACAAAATTTCGGGTTATAAAAATTAAAGTCGACTAATTTTTTTTTGAATAATAAATCATGGGCTGGGGATACGCAAGCAAGCAATGCACCAACTCACATGCTATGACAGTGACTAAAGTGGGGTCTATGATTTCAAATGAGAGGAAAACGAAAAAGGGGTAAAGCTACGAAATTTTCAATTTTGAACAAACTCATAAAGAAAAAAATAAGAAATCAAACAAATTGTTGATTGATTTTTTTTATTTTAGATCTTCATCCCCTTCAGATGTGTGTGAGTGTGCATGTTTTTTTATACAATATATAAAATTCCACAAATATTGTCGTTTGTCTTTTTAGCTGTGGGGATTTTATCTTTTAAATGTGTATTTTGTGTTTATTTCCTTTTCAAATTTATGACCCCTCGATTTGAATGTGAAGACAAACTGGCTGCCCATGCTAAAGGTAGGTAGTTAATGTTTGTATGTGCGACTGCGACTGCTAGCAGCTACGCCATTAAGTCCATAAAATCTGTAGGATTGCAATTAACTTTTATTGTTGGGTATTATGTTTAATCCAAGTGGTCAATATTGTGGCAGGCCGTAGACGGAGAACTTACCAAAATCAAACACAATTCAAATTTAGGATGCCATAATTCATTATCTGTATGTGGTTTTTCAGCCATATGCAGTAATGTTTTGGACAAGAAGATGATTGAAAGGAAAGGATTTCATAGGCTAGAAAAATATCGGTGTCATAAACATCCACGAAGATTACTTTGAACTATTGGTTACTACAATAATTCCCCTTAAACAAGGCTGTAAACGATCTGAATGAATAGAATCGGGAGATCTGTTTATATGAGAGCTATATCAGTTTATGGACCAAATCGGACTATATTTAACAAGTATATTTAAGGTCATAGAAGAGTCATTGTGCAAAATTTCAGCCAAACCGAATAAGAATTGCGCCTTTTAGAGCTTAAACTTGAATCGGAAATATAATCAAGAAATATAATCGGGATATCGGTTTATATGGGAGCTGTACCAGATTATGAACCGATTTAGACCATATTCGGCACAGTTGTTGTGCCCTCTAGCGGCTTAAGAATTCAACATGCGAAAGCGGATAATAATTGCGCTATATGAAGCCAACATTCAAGATCGGTTCATATGGCGGCTATATCAGACCACCGTAGCGCAGAGGTTAACATGTCCGCCTATGACGCTGAACGCCTGGGTTCGAATCCTGACGAAACCACCAAAAAAAATTTTCGGAGGTGGTTTTCCCCTCCTAATGCTGGCAACATTTGTGATGTACTATGCCAAGTAAAACTTCTCTCCAAAGAGTTGTCGCACTGCGGCACGCCGTTCGGAGTGGGCTATAAAAAGGAGGTCCCTTATCATTGAGATTAAACTTGAATCCGACCGCACTCATTGATATGTGCGAAGTTTGCCCCTGTTCCTTAGTGGAATGTTCATGGACAAAATTTGCAATATCAGGTTATAAACCGATGTTTACCATACTTAGCAGAGTTGTTGGAAGTTGGAACAAAACACTTCAGTTAAATCGAATAATAATTGCGCCCTCTAGAGGCTCAAGAAATCAAGATCCAGGATCGGTTTGTATGGCAGCTGTATCAAAACATGGACCGATATAGTTAATTTACAATCGCAACCGACCTACGCTAATAGGAAATATTCGCGCAAAATTTCAGGCGCCTAGCTTCATTCCTTGGAAAGTTAGCGTGCTTTCGACAAACGGACGGACAGGGCTAAATCGACTTAGAATGTCAAGATGATCAAGAATATATATGAGAAGCATTTGGAGTTAAATACGAATATAATAAATTTTAAATTTGGGCTAGCTAGTCACATATAAATCTAATATAAATAAAAGGCATACATCGACAACATATATACCGATTGCCTTATTTATACCCCCACCATAGGATGGGGGTATACTAACCTAGTCATTCCGTTTGTAACACCTCGAAATATTCGTCTAAGACCCCATGAAGTATATATATTCTTGATCGCCTCGACATTCTGAGTCGATTTAACCATGCCCGTTTGTGGAAATCACG
The DNA here is from genome assembly GCF_963082655.1 of Stomoxys calcitrans. Lineage (NCBI taxonomy): Eukaryota > Metazoa > Arthropoda > Insecta > Diptera > Muscidae > Stomoxys > Stomoxys calcitrans. The sequence goes on from NC_081554.1 coordinate 84,362,934, forward strand.
ATAGCGGTTGAACTCGTAAAGTTAGCCGCTTGAAATACTTAATATTGGTGTAGTTCGTTGGGGATTGCAAATGGTCCATATCGTTTAATCGGTCTCTAACCTAATATAGCTACCATATAAACCAATCTCCCGATTTAACTTTTTGAGCCCTTACAAGCCGCAATTTTTTGTCCGATTTTGCTGAAATGGGGCGTGTACTCTTTTGTTATGACTTTCAATTAGAGCTGGCAAAATATGATGACACTATCGATATTTTATTTTTTGTCTGAATATCGATTCAATTTTTCCTATCGATACTATCGGCAAAGTTATTTTTTTGCAAAATTCAACAAAAATAAGCGAACCGACACCGAATGTATCTGTTAAGATACATTGCGCCTATAGATGGCGCAATTTTTATTCGATTGGACTAAAATGTTGTACAATGATTTCTCTCATGACTTTCAACTGACGCATTAAATTTGGTTTTATTCGGTCTATGCATTTATATTGCTTCTATATAAATCGATCTCCCGATTTTAAGCCGATGAGAAATAAACGATAGTATCGATATTTATTATGAGAAATATCGGAAATATTGAATGTTGCGCAGTTTGCCAGCTCTACTTTCAATAACTATGCCAAGTAAGGCCCGAATCGGTCTGAAAATATCTGCCGTTTAAGAACGGGTAGAAATAACTTTTTGAATTTTTCAAGAATAAGAGTTTTAACAGTTACAAAATTAAGGATTTTGTAAGCAGCAAGGAATTCCCAAATTAGATTTTCTTTTTCGAGGTTACTTTTATTTGTATTTAGAGCGCACAACAAGCCTTTTACTGGCTTAGGTGTATGTCCATAGTGCCATGTAAATGTAAATTGTAAATTTTGCCCATGAACAATCCATTAAGGAACAGGGGCAAACTTCTCACATATCAATGAGTGCAGTCCGATTCAAGTTTGAGCTCAATGATAAGGGGCCTCCTTTTTATAACCGAGTCCGAATAGCGTGCCGCAGTGCAACACCTCTTTGGAGAGAAGGTTAACATGACATAGTACCTCACAAATGTTGCCAGCATTAGGAGGGGATAACCACCGCAGAAAAATTTTCTGAAGGTCCTGCCAGGATTCGAACCCACGTATGCGGTAATTCGGCCCCTGGTTGTAAGAAGTATAAAAAAAAAAACAATTACAAACGTTCTCAGTTCGTACGGCCCGAATTACCATTCTGCTAAAAATATACACAAATTTACTAAATTGGAGTGCATGAATGTACTTTTAGGGGCTGTCAACTAATCGGGAGTTCGGTTTTTATGGGAGCTATGTCAGGTGTAGATCGATTTTGCGAATTCTGACCGTGGATGTTGGAAATAAAACACTATAATCAAAATATATCAGGTAACAATTGCGGACAGCTCAAAGAATAGTTTTACTAGAGACCAAACCAAAATCATGTTAAGTCATTGCTGCTTACCTGTAAAAACATTGACTTAAGATTCGAAATTTAAAAAAAAGTCGTATTTTCACCAAAATAATAAAACTTTGGACCGTTCCCGAACACACTACAATTTAACAAAATTATCGATATAAATTATAGAAAGAATACATATGGTAAATAATAACAAGTAAAAATGCATTAAGTTCGGCCGTGCCGAACGTCGGATACCCACCACCTTGGGTATATAAAAACAACTTTTCCTAAAATCAGGTGCAAAATCCACGACTCTGAACCTAAAGCAACTATATCAAAATTGAGTCCAATCGAAACCAAACTCCCCACAATTCACTATTCAAAATTACAGCAAAATCTGGTAATAAAGGAGTTTTATGTGGGTCCAAGACCCACATAAAACTCTATATCCACATATGATCCTATCTGCACCATATTCAGGGAGGATGTATAGGCCTTTAGCATAGCTCACTCTACTTAATTTCAATAAAATCGAGGAATATGTACGCTATTTATGGGTGAAAGACCTTCATTCGGAAGATCGGTCTATATGGGGGTTATACCAAAAAAATTATCCAATCTAAGCCAAACTCAACACGGACGTCGAAGGGCTTAACACAACTCACTGTGTTATACTTTAGCGAAACCGAGCAATACATGCGGCAAATATAAGCCAAAATGGGTTATAAATGCAGTTTTTATGAGCCTAAGACTATATGGGGACTATACTAAAATATAGACCGATTTAGACCACAATCAGCATGGATGTCGGGGATCTTAATACAAATCATTGTGCCAAATTTAAGCGAAACCGTGAAATTAATCTCTCTTTTATGGGCGTTGGATCTTACATCGGCAGATCGCTCTATATGGGGCTATATTAAGATACAGACCGATCTGGACCATATTTGGCACAGATGTCGGATCATGACACAAATCATTGTGGCAAATTTCAGGCAAATCATATAATATATACAGTTTTTATGAGGCTAAGACTCTAAATCGGGTGTATCGGTCTAAATGGGGCTATATAAAGATATAGTCCGATTTAGCCCATCCAAAAAGTTAATCTGGACAAAAAAGAATTTGTGCAAAGTTTAAGCTCAATATCTTCGTTTTTATACCCTACACCACCACTTTGGCTCAAAGACGAACGCTATTGATTTTGAAAAAACGGGTTCAGATTAAGATATAGCTCCCATATATATCTTTCATCCGATATGAACTTTTAGGGCTGTACAAGCCATAATTTTGGTCCGATCTTTACAAAATTTGGCACGAGGTGTTTTATTTGAAGTATACATATGTGTGGAGAATTTCATAAACATCGGTTCAGATTTAGATATAGCACCCATATATATTTTTCATCCGATATGTAATTTTAGGACTGTAGCTGCCACAATTTTGGTCCGATCTTTACAAAATTTAGCACAAGGTGTTTTATTTGACGTATACATGTGTGTGTAAAATTTCATAAAAATCGGTGCAGATTTAGATATAGCTCCCATATATATCTTTCATCCGATATGTAATTTTAAGGCTGTAACCGCCACAATTTTGGTCTGATCTTAACAAAATTTTTTGGCGTTTTATTTGGCGTTTCAATACGTGTGCAAAATTTCTTAAAAATCGGTCCAGATTTAGATATAGCTCCCATATATATCTTTTATTCAATATGGCCTATTAAGGTTATAGAAGCCCCAATTTTAGTTCAATCTTATGTAGATTTTGCGCGAGATATTTTATTTGACGTCCTAATACGTGTGCAAAATTTCATAAAAATCGGTCTAGATTTATATATAGCTCCCATATATATCTTTTATCCGATATGGACTTTTAAAGCAGTAGAAACCACAATTTTGGTTAGATCTCTACAATATTGGGCGCGATATATTATATTTTACGTCCCTGATTAGGATATTGCTCTCAAATGTTTGCTGTAGAAATCCACAATTTTTGTTCTATCGTAAGAGAATCTTACAAAGTTCTATTCGATATTTCGATAGGTATGCAACATTTAAGTCTGACTAGATTTGGAGATAAGTTCTATATATTAAATGTAGTACGTAGACTAGGGGGTGTCGGGCTCCGCCCGACTTTTGCCTTTCCTTACTGGTTAAAGATTGTAACGTGATTTCAACAAACAGACGGACTGCCAAGATTGTCTTAGATTTTTACTAGGACCAAGAATGTTAGGCCTGTTCCGGTTTTCAAATTCGCAAAATGCCAAAAAATTGCTTTGCGTATATTTTCCAAACCTTATACTTTTAAGGCTTGAAATCACTTGTGGTTCTTCTTGATAGACGTTTTACTATGGCAAAGGTTTGCAAGAATTAAGGCAAATAAAATCCTTTATTTTGCGTTTTCGAAAACAGGAACAGGTCTGCATATATACTATATATATGGTCCGAAATGATTATTTCGCAAACGGAGTGGCAAAATGAATATACCCTTATCCTACGGTGGTGGGTATAAAATTACCAATATACCCCCCATACCCCCGACCATTAAACTATTTTTTTCCATCAAATTTTAAATAAATATGTATGTATATAAGAAAACAAAAAACATATAGGTATTTAAATTAAAACAACAGTTAGAAAACACTTACCAGGCGCTGGTTGTGCTGGATATGTCGGCTTCTTCATCCACTCGTAATACTGATGCGACTTTACAGGCGATGAACGATTATGATTACTAATGCTGCTGTTGTTGTTATTATTATTAGCCGTCGATGGACTATTGTTATTATTCAAATGATGGGCAATGTGATGAGGCGATGATGAGGAGGCTGGAGCTCCTGGACTTGAAATTTCACTACCACTCACTGTTATGGGGGGTGAGGGCAAGCCTTCGGCAATGTGATGCTGTTGTTGCTGCTGCTGTTGTTGTTGTTGCTGCTGGGGATCACCAATGCTGCTGACAGTTTCATTTAACTGAGTGGTACTACCCGAAGCTGGACCAGCCGATGTAGTGCTACTCGCACTTCCCGCCGACGAGGAGGGTGTTGAGCCGGCTGCCCCAGTGCCATTCAGCAGCTGGTGTTGTTGTAATAATTGAGGGTTCTGGGCAAAATTTTCCGCCGACGAAGGTGAATGCCAATCTGAGCCAGCGCTGGCAGCATTGGAGGCCGAATGAAACATGGCATGAGGATTGTAGTACATTTGATGATGTGCCGCCGCATGTGGCGAGTCCATGTCACCCAAGTATTGATGATTAGGCGGAGTGTGGTAATTAGCGGTCCATTGCCAAGGCTGACCCGCCGAGTAGGCCAGATTAGCGGCGGCAGCACTGTGTTTTTGTGAATATGACAAGGGATTGTAGTAGGAAACCATGGTTCTTGTTGGAGTTTCACGCGGCGTAATCAAACCAGAAATATTGAGGTTAGGAAAGATTGTCACTGGGTTTTGGTGTGGAGAAATTCAGAGGTTGTAAAATCCTATTTCGCTTTTATATATTATTTTCTTATAACACTAGGTGTTTTCTTAACTTATTGCAATTTTGTAAATTTTTTTTATGTTAAACATTTTCTAAAATTTTTGTATTTATTTATTTTTTGATTTCATTATCTTAACTCAAATGTTTTTTTTTTTTTTATTTTATTTGTCTTGCACGCGTTGTTGTCTTGGTTTCTTTTTCACTTTTTTATTTCTTTTCTAAGTGAGCTTAGCCAACAAGCCGTTATTTGTCAATTTCTCTTTTGTTTTCTTTTTTTTTGTTTTTGTTAATTTGCCATTTATCAATTGACAATTCAACAACTATTAATTGCTCTTATTTTTTGGGGTCACTGTCACTAATCACACTCTTTGCTCTTTATTTTCACACTCTGTGCTTTCTGTTGCTCCTGCAAATGTGTGTTTGTTTGTGCGTGGGAGGTTTGGAGATTTGCATAGGCAAATTATTTACGATAATCCATTAATCGATAACGCGCTCTTTTGTTGGTTCTGCGATTGTTTAGTGATTGCGGCAATTCGATAATTAGACTTGTTGTGGGGCCCAACGTCGATTGCGGGGATTTGGCATTTATTGTTAATTTCTTTATATTTTTAATTTGACCGTTGTAAACAAGTGTTGATGAGATGTTTTAAAGAAATAAAATCTTTCCACCGACGTGTGCTTCACTTGTTTGCGTATCATAAAATACTGAATTGTATTACCACAATACACAGCAAAACCAACTGTCTGAGTGCTGGGATTCGTGTTGTTGTTTTTTTTTTTTTGGGCTCGTTGAGTGATATGGTAACCCGATAACCGTCTACCGAACTTGCCTTTGACGTTAAGACTAAACGCAAGTGGTGATAAAACCTCGTAAACTAACAAAACAAGCGACGAGCCAAACAGCAGACGACAGTTGAAAGCGCTTGCTTGAAGAAGCGGCCCAGAATAACCACCGCCAATGGCCAAACCATAAACAAAACAGGTAGTACACAATTATCGGTTGCTCTCTCTCTCTCGCACTCGTTCTTTTACGCAGAAAAACCCCAAACGACATGGCTATCGCGCTCGCACTATGATTTGTGGGCTTATAATTTAACCCTCATATCACACAGACCCGCCTCTCTGACTTCAATTCAATATGGCATTTGGTCGCTGGCGTTTTTCCATCTCTTTCTTCTGCATTCGATCAGCATAGAGCAGCAGCCATTGCATGTTTGTCAAAGGCTTAGCTCCTCCCATGCTCAATCATTCAGTGGTTGGATTGGAAAGGGGGAATTCATAAATATCCCCAATTAATATCCCAATGGTTTTGAAAAAAGTCACAAAATAAAGGTAACGTAATGCTGCTAACCATGGCGTTTGTTAACATTTGTCTGACCCAGTAGAGGCGTGTTTTCCCTCAGGTAAATTCCAGCATAGATATTTCACTCCTTGCCGTCAGTCAGCACCGGGGTATTCATGTTAAAATTTCGTTCAGCAGTGTTTTTTTTTTAGTTTCATTTATTAAGTTTTATTGTCTTAAATTGTTACAGTTGTTGTTGTTGTTATTGTTATATCTATTATACAGAAGGTTAGTTTAGTTGCCTTTTTGAAAGGTAGATTCCGTACCTACCTTCGGTCTGCCGGGACTGTTAATTATTTCGCAGCATTATGTAATTAAAGGCCATAAATGTGTGCATGCGCGCATTTTTTTGTGCCTTCCTGGAGCAAACACGCCATAATGGGATTTTGGAAATTCGTTTTTGCTGCAAATAGGGTTTGGCAGATTATCGAAGGAAAGCAAAAACAATTGGAAAGTCAATGCTTGATGGATGTGTTTGTGATAGAATTAATGAAAATTATTTTTTATAAATCCAACGGGGCTACTTTTAGTAACCTCCACTATAAAATGCACATCCCAGATATAGGGAAGTTCAGATGTTTATGAAAGAGGTTTAGCTACTTATCTTATATATCAGAGGTTACAATCTGATGATTTGCAATAAAGGAAATAGATCGACCTTACTACCAGGAACAGGCAGGGGTTATAAGATGTTCCCTTTGTATCGGAGGATATCAGTAGAACAATATTTGACTGGGAAGATGGATGAAAACAGCATCGTTACAGTGGCTTCAGCCTTTGTGAATATACTGCGGAAGTGGTCCCTCCGCTATAAAGAAGAAAGAATGAAATGTAAAAATTCTGCCACACTGTCCCTTGTAAACCTTAGATGAAAGTGGAAACTGTGGAGGACATTGATATGTTGGTCAAGCGGATAACGAACGACTTACTTAAGTCTGCATGTTCTACAACCAAACCAAGAGGCAAACAACGAATACCGTGGCCAGAAAGACAGAGATGGTAAATACTTTTCACCAGAAGGAAGATGGCAGAGTGTATTCAGGGGATCTGTCTTAAAAAGGGTAGAAATGCCGCTCTCTTCGATGGCCAAGTACTTTGGCGCAATTCTTGACCAGAAACCAAACTGGAGATAGAATGAATGCGTTCTTATCCTTTCGCAACTCTATGGGAAGCAGTTGAGAGCTTATTCCGGGACGGTACATTGGATGTCTGCGGTGGTTGTGCATCCGAATATATCCATTGGATGCCTGATGTGGCATCGGATAAGTGCCCCTAAATAATAGCATTCTCGATCTAAGGCCTTTCCACCTGTAATTTGGGTGTGTGAAGATTGTCCGGCATCTGGGTCTTCTCAATAGAGCTGGCACACTATCGATAATCGCAACACTTGATAGTTTTTATACCCACCACCGTAGGATAGGGGGTATATTCTATATATAATATATAGCTGTCATATATACAGATCTGCCGATAAAGGGTCTGAAGCCGATAAAAGCTTTATTTACTACCCGATTTCGCTGAAATTTTAAACATTGAGTAGTTTTACACCTTCCAATATAGGACCCAAATATGGTTCAAATCGGACTGCATTTAGATATAGCTGCCATATTGACCAATGTTCCCGATTTTGTTTAAATTTGAAATACAAAATTCAACAGTGACTTATATTTATTAGCCCACTTAATATCCGTGTCGAATTTGGGTGCATATGGGGGCAATGCCATGTCGATGCGGGAGCTGCGTCGCTGAAGGCTCTGGCATCGGGCCATATAAGGGAGAGACTAGTTAGAAGATGGAAAGAACTTCTTTAAACTATGGATAAAGCTTTCAGGCTCTGCTGGGTTCCGGACTATCAAAGGTTGGTGGGGAGGCCGACTTGGTGACCTGGAATGGATAGCTGATAGGTTCAGATTGTGCTGCGGAATACGGAATATTCGCAAAACAGGAAGTCGCTTATACTTCTTCGGACTACTGATAGGAGTTCTGAATGTTCATTGAAATTCTTTCTCAATTCTCGGTCCACCTGGTTCTTTTATTTTAGTCTCATGCGTTGATTTCATTTTTCTGTCGTGTCTGCTGTGCTATGGCATATCAATTTCTGGGTTCCCTAACTTCTTTCGAGGTCACCTAGTGTCACTAGCCTCGTGCCCTCCAACCTATCCTAAGGAAGGATTGCCGAAGCCTTTGTAATTAAAAGAAGCACCACACGACTGAGTTAAGAAGTTACAACGGCAGGTTAATCACGTAAAAAGGCGTTAAGTTGCACCACCTCGGGTTTATATGTAAACCAACTTTCGTCAAAATCCTGTGAAAAATGCATGCCTTATGCCCCATAGCAGCTATGTCGAAAAAAATCATTGTTCAATTGTGTATAACAAAATATTGATAATTTTTGTAGCTATATCTAAAAAAAAACCGATCTGAACCATATGCGACACGGATGTTGGAAAGCCTAACATAAGTCACTGTGTCAAATTTCAGTAAAATGGGATTATAAATGTACCTTTTATGGGGCGAAGACTTTAAATTGAGATATCGGTCTATATGGCAGTTATAACCAAATCTGGACCGATCTGGGCATAAGTGTAAGAAGATGTCGAAGGGCCTAACACAACTCACTGTCCCAAATTTAAGCAAAATCTGATAATAAATGTGACTTTTATGGGCCTAAGACCCTAAATCGGAGGACCGGTCTGTATGGCAGCTATATCCAAATCTGGACCGATCTCAGCCAAATTGAAGAAAGATGTCGAAGGGCCTTACACAACTCACTGTCCCAAATTTAAGTAAAATCTGATAATAAATGTGGCTATTATGGGCCTAAGACCCTAAATCGGAGGATCGGTCTGTATGGCAGCTATATCCAAATCCAGACCGATCAGAAGAAGGATGTCGTTGGGCCTTACACAACTCACTGTCCCAAATTTTGGCAAAATCGGACAATAAATGCGCCTTTCATGGCCCCAAATCCTTAAATCGAGAGATCGGTCTATATGGCAGCTACATTAAATCCGCATTTCATGGCCCCAAAAACCTTAAATGGAGAGATCGGTCTATATATTGGGTTGCCTAAAAAGTAATTGCGGATTTTTTAAAAGAAAGTAAATGCATTTTTAATAAAACTTAGAATGAACTTTAATCAAATATATAATTGCCATTTTGTTCGATAACCTTTTGCCATCTTCCTGGCAAATTTAGTATTCCACGCTCATAGAACTTCTGGCCTTTATCTGCAAAAAACTGAACCAAGTGCGATTTTATAGCCTCATCATTGCCGAAAGTTTTACCATTTAAGGAGTTCTGCAAAGATCGAAATAAATGGTGGTCTGGTGGTGCAAGGTCAGGGCTATATGGTGGATGCATCAAAAGTTCCCAGCCAAGCTCACTCAGTTTTTGGCGAGTGACCAAAGATGTGTGCGGCCTAGCGTTGTCCTGGTGGAATATGACACCTTTACGATTAACCAATTCTGGTCGCTTCTCCTTGATGACTGTATTCAATTTGTCCAATTGTTGACAGTAAACATCCGAATTAATCGTTTGGTTCCTTGGAAGCAGCTCAAAATATACCACACCCTTACAATCCCACCAAACAGACAGCATAACCTTCTTTTGGTGGATATCAGCCTTTGAAGTGGTTTGAGCTGGTTCACCATGCTTGGACCATGATCGTTTTCGACTAAGGTTGTTGTAAACAATCCATTTTTCATCTCCAGCTATGATTCGTTTTAAAAACGGATCGAATTCATTGCGTTTAAGGTGCATATCACAAGCGTTGATTCGGTTTGTTAAATGAATTTCTTTCAATACATGTGGTACCCAAATATCAAGCTTTTTCACCAGTCCAAGACTTTTTATGTGATAATGAATGGTTGATTTTGGTATATTTAACTTCTCTCCTATCTCACGCTCAGTTACATGACGATCCAATTCGATTAATGCTTAAAATTTGTCAACTCCGACTATATGAAAAATCCGCAATTACTTTTTGGGCAACCCAATAGCAGCTACATTCAAATCTTGACCGTTCTGGGCTAAATTGAAGAAGAATGTCGAAGGGCCTACACAACTCACTGTTGCAAATTTCAGTAAAATCGGATAATAAGTGTGGCTTTTATGGGCCTAAGACCCTAAATAGGGGGATAGGTCTATATGGCAGCTATATCCAAATCTGAAACGATCTGGGCCAAATTGGCCTAACACAAACCACTGTCCCGAATTTCAGCAAAATCGGATAATAAATTTGGCTTTTATAGGTCTATATGGGAGCTATATCAAGATATAGACCGATATTGCCCATGTTCGAGCTTTACCTACTTATGTACAAAAAATAATCTGTGCAAAGATTCAGCTCAATATCTCTAGTTTCATAGGCTGTAGCGTGATTTCAACAGACAGACGGACATGGCTAGATCGTCTTAGATTTTTACGCTGATCAAGAATATATATACTTTATAGGGTCGGAAATGGATATTTCGATATGTTGCAAACAGAATGACAAAATGAATATTCCCCCATCCTTCGGTTGTGGGTATAAAAAGGCTCAGAACATTAACTGGATGAAATGCTGCAGGTCCGTGAAAGAAAGAGATGAAGGCTCTAGAAAGTGTGATAGAAATTTATCTTAGTGCAATGATTAAGCAAGGGTAAATCCACAGAAACAGCCTTTCATGGCATAATTGGCTACGCAGAAGACATTTACTGGCATTGAGGGGTCCTTAATCATTATAAAAACGATGTCCATCAGAAGCTGGAAACTCTAGGCAGCAATGATACCGTAAACATTTTTCAGTAACTTACTAGCTACTGCAAGTTTTAAAGCGATCTGTATAGTTCAACGGTAGGAACTATAAGGCATCTTCCTTCTTCTGTTACTGTGGTATCACAATGGACGAAAACGAAAGTGAGTCTGATGGCAGACTGCCACTTAAACCTAACCTAACCTACTAGCTACAATAAATAAAACGGCAAGCTTGGAATCTGTCTAAGAACTACAGCCATTAACAATATTTTATTGTGTCTGGAAAATTTCGGTGAGAAGAAAGTTTCCCGCCACATTTTGATACATACATCCTGCACGTCGGCATCAATCACGCTCTAGATCATGTAGATCTACCTTAAGGCTTCTGGGTGTTAAATACCTATCCACAAGATGATGATTTGGTATATTGGCAATAACAGCCCAAAAGGTATTGCTTAGACAGCATATAGCTATGTCTTAGCACGGGTAGGGTCTTTTTCTCCTGAAGAAGGTGGTACACATGAGAACTGAGGAGACAGCCCGACGCAGTTTGAAGGGTGGCATTCTGACAGATCTGAATATTATTCCACTGCGTGTCACAGAGCTGACAAGACCACACCGGCGCTGCATAACTTACCACAGACCTGCCAATTGGTTTGTACGTGGTCAACAAGGTTTCTTTGTCAGCATACCAAGTGCTGCCGGCAAGTGACTTGAGGACTTTATTTGGATAGGTAGAGGAGGATAGCTAGAGGTTAAACAGTGCCGGAAATATCACTCCTGGGAACTCCATGTCTCACTGTACAGTGCTTCGACTTCTTATCCCTAATAGTTTGACATGGCTGACAGTGTCGAATGCCTTTGATAGCATGCAAAGCAGTTGTCGTGCTATACAGTCTTCGAAATCCACTTCAAGGTAATGTAGCTGGATTCCCTTTGTAAAAAATGCCCAAAGCAATCAACATAAATGACCAACTGTGACAACATAAATGACCAACATATTAACTAATAGTAAAAATTAAAAGTAAAAAATTTTTTCAATTTAGCATATTTTCATTGGGGATTGCAAATGGGTCATATGGATTCAGATTTGGATATAGGTCTCATATAAACCGATCTCCCGATTGACTTCTGATCTCCGTTTTAGCTGAAATTTTGCATGTGTTATGTTTTGATTTCAAACAACTGTGCCAAGTACGGTCCAAATCGGGCTATAAACTGATATAGCTCCCATATAATCCCTATTTGACTTTTGAGCCTCTGGAATCCCCAATTTTTGGTCTATTTATCATCCTTGTTCGGTTCCTAGAAGCATTAATTTTTGCTGGTTTGACAGAAGTTTGGTATGTAGAATAAAATTATACCCTTCAACTAAATTTATTTTGTATTATCAGAATCTATGGTTCGTCTTATTTTAACACAACACCCACATTTTGAATTTTTATACCCACCACCGAATGATGGGTGTATATTCATTTTGTCGTTCCGTTTGCAACACATCGAAATATCCATTTCCGACCCAATAAAGTATATATATTCCTGATCAGCGTAAAAATCTAAGACGTTCTAGACATGTCCGTCTGTCTGTTGAAATTATGCTACAGTCTTTAAAAATAGAGATATTGAGCTGAAACTTTGCACAGATTCTTTTTTAGTCCATAAACAGGTTAAGTTCGAAGATGGGCTATATCAGACAATATCTTGATATAGCCCCCATATAGACCGATCTCTCGATTTAAGGTCTTGGGCCCATAAAAGACGCATTTATAGTTCGATTTCGTTGAAATTGGGGACAGTGAGTTGTGTAAGGCCCTTCGACATCTTTCTTCAATTTGGCACAGATCGGTCCAGATTTGAATATAGCTGCGATATAGACCGATTTCTCGATTTAAGGTTTTGGGCCCATAAAAGGCGCATTTATTGTCCCATTTCGCCGAAATTTGGGACAGTGCTTTGGGTTAGGTTCTTCGACATTTTTCTGAAACTTGGCCCAAATCGGTCCAGATTTGGATATAGCTACAATGTAGATCGATATCTACATTGCGATATAGACCGATTTCTCGATTTAAGGTTTTGGGCCCATAAAAGGCGCATTTATTGTCCCATTTCGCTGAAATTTGGGACAGTGCTTTGGGTTAGGTTCTTCGACATTTTTCTGAAACTTGGCCCAAATCGGTCCAGATTTGGATATAGCTACAATGTAGATCGATATCTCGATTTCAAGTCTTGGCCCCATTAAAGGCGCATTTGTAATCCGATTTCACCGAAATTTGACACAGTGACTTATGTTAGGCGTTTTGACATCCGTGTCGTATTGGTGGTATCGTATCGTGGTTCAGATTGGTTTATTTTTATTTTTAGATGTAGCTACTGTACTTATTAGTATTTGGTCCAAATCGGAACATATTTCGATATAACTGCTATGGGATATAAGGTATGCAATTTTCACCGGATTTTGATGGTTTACATATATACCCGAGGTGGTGGGTATCCAAAGTTCGACCCGGCCGAACTTAACGCCTTTTTACTTCTTAAATATCTATTGAAGCATTTGCTCGCTTTAGTGGTTAAGTTTTTGTTTAAAAGCATAAATATGATTGTTGCATTTATTATAACTGCTGTTTTTTTTTAAATCGTAAAAAAATGAAAATTAAAACTCTGCACAATTTACCCTAAAGTTAAAGGAAGAGATTTATGAAATTTTTAGGTAATTTTCAAATTTCTACCAACTGGAATCAGTAGAAAATGTTAGCTGTTTTAGCAAAAAATGACTCCTAATAAAAAGGCTCTTTTGCTCTTTTTATTAACAAACTTCTCTAAGTGGAATGAATTAGGAAAACTTTAGGACTTATATAGGTATGATGCAAATTATATGCATAAACGGCAATAGTTGGATGCAACTTTTAATGGTCATCTTTTCCATCAAAACGGAATTTTGATCGATTTTAATAAAGGCGATGGTTTTCCCCATCATAATGTTGGCGACATTTGTGAGGTACTATGCCATGTAACACATCTCTCCAAAGAGATGTCGCACTGCGTCCCCTTATCATTGAGCTTAAACTTGAATCGGACTGCACTTATTGATATGTGTTTGATATAATTTGCAATATCCAAATCTGAACCGATTTTTATTAAGCTTGAAGATATATTAAGATCAATAACAAAACAATCCGTGCCATATTTTGTGCAGATGGGTTGAAAATATTAGTTACTACGGTCATTTAAGTGAAAATCGGGCGATACATATATATGGGAGCTATATCTAAATCTGAACCGATTTTTTTGAAATCTTGCAGATATTGTGAAATCAGTAACAAAACAAACCGTGCCAAAGTTTGTGCAGATCGGTTGACAATTTTAGTTACTATAGACATTTAAATGAAAATCAGGCGATACATATATATGGGAGTTGTATCCAAATCTAATCCAATTTAATGAAATCTTGCAGGTATATTAAGATCAGTAATTAAACAATCCGTGCCAAATTTTGTGCAGATCGGTCGATAATTGTTGTTACTACGGCCATTTAAGCACAAATCGGGCGATACTTATATATGGGAGCTTTATCTAAATTTCAACCGATTTTTACCAAAACAATAGCGTTCGTCCTTGGGCAAAAAAGGGACGATTGGACAACAAATACGACCAGTACCTTGATTACAAGAATACATGGACTCACAGACAGACATGGCTAAATCGAACCAGAAAGTGAAGAGAAGTCGATCGGTATACTTATCAATGGGTCTAGCTCGTTTCCTTCTTAGCTTTGCAAACAAATGCACAAACTTATAATACCCTGTACCACAGTGGTGGTGTAAGGTATACCAATTTTATCAATATACTGAAGCTGATTCGACGAAACTATTACAATAAACCTAAGTTATTCGCAACAACAAGCACACTTTGGAGGATTTGAAAGTTTGGGATCGGCATATAAAAGTGTATTGCCAAGCAAAACAAAATTTAATGGGGCCAATGGGTCAGTTCTTGCACCCAGTAGCGACCACAATATGCAATAAAACAATTTTAGGTATCTTTAGCAATTTCACAGCAACAGAAGAATTTTGGAAATTTTTCGATTTTGAAAAAATTCAGGGTTTTTGCAAGGATGGTTTCTACCAGAAGTTCAGTACCTTTGCCACAACTCGAAATTACCCACTCTGTATTTATACTTAGTAGGATGTACATTCGATTAATTGATATTCGATTAAAAGATATTCGTGACCTTTCAAATAATCAAACAATAATCGAATAATATACGATAGTTAGGTTAGGGCAATAACCACCGGACGGTAAGGTCACAAACAGTCTTACATTGTAAGAAGGAGATTAACGCCTTCTTTTAGGCAAAATCCGCATCGTTTGGGTGACGGGCCATAACGGAGTAAGGGGAAATGAAAGGGCAGACGATATGGCGGTGAAGGTCAGAGGACTGCCGTCAATAAACTTGGTTAACCCAAAACCTTTCGGGTTGACACAGTCCGAGTTAAGGGAGTGGGCGGCGAATGCTCATGCCACATTGTGGAACATGGGGCGATCCAGATCGTGAGAAGACGAGGGTATTACTGAAAGGAATTAAGAAGGAGGTCAGTATAGCTATTGGTATCATAACAGGACACATAGGACTATGAGCTCACTTATGTTAAATCGATGCGGCAAGTGATAGCATGTGTAGGGCATGCGGGAAGATGATGAGACGTTTGAGCATTTCCTTTGTCATTGCCTGGCTTTCGCATCTAACAGATACCGGTACTTAGGTGGAGACACAATACCAGACATGAACCATCTTAGGGGAGTGGTATTGAAAACAATGAGGGATTTTGTAAGTAGCACGAAATTCCTAGCTTAAAATTTTCTTTTTAGTTTTTAGAGCGCACAACAAGCCGATTACTGGCTTAGGTGTATGCCCATAGTGGCATGGGGCAGATTAATATCTGCAGAAAAATATATGAATTATGTCATTTGTCTGCATTTAGGCGTATTTGTACAAAATTTCTTTATAATGTGATAATAAATTTTAGATCAAAAAGAAAAATCAAATAAACAGGATCTATTTGGCTTACTTACAATTCAAATCGACATACCTATATGAGAAATATTTGTGGTTAACAGTAGGTTTACAATAGCCACTAAATCCGGATTTATGCCCTATTCGAGATTTAAGTGCTGAAAAGTCCCAAAAGTACCAAAATATGCTGGTTAGGTTTAAGTGTCAGTCTGCCATCAGACCCACTTAGACGTTTTCGTCCATTGTGATACCACAGGAACAGATAGATACCTTCTAGTTCTCACCGTTGAGCCATCCAGACGCTTCATAAAGCCCAATAATTTGAGAATGTTCACATCCGCTAGATCAGACAGGTTCTCAAAGAAATGAGAATCTAAAGTGGAACTCTTTCGGACTGCTAGTACGGGAAACACATACACAAGGTGTTCTATTGTCCCTTCTTCTTCGATGTCCTCATAGCTTCTACAAAAGTCGTTGCTGACAACCTTCAGTCTCTCAGCATGTTTTCCCTGTCATGACAGACACAATGACTGAGTCATCTGTTCTAGCCAGTGACAGCAAAGCAATAGACCTCTTCAAGTTTAGATTTGACCACATAGCTTTGGAATGCTCACGACCCCCATCTTTGTGACCATCTATCATACGTTGTCCTTCGGGCCTGGTCCTGAAAACTTACCTTAAAAGGCTCTAGAGGCATACCCACAGATTCCAGTATCCCTGGAATGTGTTGGGTAGTTCCTAGTCACGCAATCTCTTCCGCTATACAATTCCCTGGCATATCTATGTGGCCTGGCACCCAGAACAGGTGAATTCTGAACTGTTCAGCTATCTCGTTGAGAGATCTGCGACAGTCGATGGCAGTTTTTGTTTTCAGAAACAACGTTCTCCGGGTATTTAATGGCTGCCCGGCTGTCTGAAATATACAACTGTTGTCAAAAATTGCGTATGGATGTGGGTGATATGCATATTCATGAACACGTATGTACGCTTATGTGTCACTTATATACCCAAAAACGCTGTGTAAACGGACAGGATTTGTTTTTGGATTTGGTTAAATCAAGGTAATAACAATTTTAATGTAAACGTGCTATAAGATCTTAATACATATTCCACTTTTTTTTGTTAGATATATTTTTCGATTAATCGACAACCTCGTTGGTCTTTTTCGGTTAATCGTTGAACCTGAATTTTCAAATAAACGATTAATCGAATAATCCAAAACTACAAATACCTAGCCCCAATACCTACCAAAATGTCTGACTTTATTCCATTTGTAAAGCGTGATTTTGGCTACACTGGTTAAAACAGCTCACGCGCGTTTCGTGTTTTGTTTCACTTTCAAACATCTTTAGTTTGGTCCATACTTTAACCATGAATCGTCTTACAAACGTATAACGCTAGCAAGTTATTGAATTTTATTATCAAAATGCATGCTCTGTTAGGAAAGTTCATCGCTCGCTTATTCCATTTTATGTCTTCCATTTTTATACCCTACACCACTACAGTGGTTTGTAACACCCAAAAGGAAGAGAGATTGATAAGTATACCGATCGACTCAGAATCACTTTCTGATTCGATTTAGCTATGTCCGTCTATCGAAATTGGAAAAATCGGTTCAGATTTGGATATAGCTCCCATATATATGTTCGTCCGATTTTCAGTAAAAATGCAATAAAATGGACATTTGTTAACCGATTCTCTCGAAATTTGTCAGGAAAAATTTTTTAATGAGATAACTGGTATATTTCATCGAAATCGGTTCAGATTTAGATATAGCTCTCATATATATATATATATATATATATATATATATATATATATATATATATATATATACTCTTCACTCTCGACATTTAAGGTTAATTTCATGGAAATCTGTTCAGATATAGATATAGGAAAAATCGCCCGATTTAAACTCCTAGAGTCACAGTAAGCGCATTCATTAACCCATCTTGACAAAATTTTGCACAACGCCTTTCTCGACGACTGCCACAGTATCTAAGAAGTAAGATTTAGGTATGGCTCCCATATATATATTAGTCCGCTTTTGAGAAATATATCAAGAAAGCACTAATTTTTTAACCGATTCTCTCGAAATTTTGCAGGAAGGATTTTCTTATGACTCTCGATATTACTGGCGAATTTCATAGAAATCGGCCCAGATTTAGATATAGCTGTCATAAATGTATGTCGCCAGATTTTCAACCCAAGAGCCACTGCAAGCTACTGCAAACGCTTTCATCGAGGACTACCACACTATCTCAGAAGTTTGCTCGAAATCGGTTCAGAATTAGATATAGCTCCCATATATATGTTCGTCAGATTTGTAATTTTCAATACTGTTGGCATTTGTCTACCGTAATTATTACAGTTTGAACGTATTTGTTCGCCGAGGTCCATCAAAATTGGTTCAGAACAGGATATAGCTCCCATATTGTACTTATAAGGTAGGTGAAGGGTATTAGGGTATTATACCGTCGGCACTGCCCGACTTATGCCCTTCCTTACTGGATTTTTTGCTCAATGGGTACATAAATAAGCACAATTATCGATTTTTGAGTGAAGATCAGCCAGAAGCATTGCAAGAACTACCAATACATCCAGAGAAAGTCACAGTTTGGTGCGGTTTATGGGCTGGTGGCATCATTGGACAGTACTTCTTCAAAGATGATGCAAATCGTAACGTATCTGTGAATGGAGAGCACTACCGCGAAATGATATCCAAATTCTTTTTGGCCAAAATGCAAGCGCTTGACTTGCATGACATGTGGTTTCAACAAGACGGTACCATATGTCACACGGCACGCGTAGCAATTTACTTAATGAGAGGCGAGTTCGGTGAATATTTTATTTCACGTTCGGGACCGGTTAATTGGTAACCTAGATCGTGCGATCTATTGCCTTTACACTATTTTTTGTTAATGCTCGGCTATTAAAAAGAGGCTCCTTATCATTGAGCTTAAACTTGAATCCGACTGCACTTGTTGATATGTGAGAAGTTTGCCCATGTTCCTTAGTGGAATGTTCATGGGCAAATTTTGCAAATGTTAATGCTCACGTCTATACAGACAAGCCCGTTCAATTGACGCATTGGAAGACAACATTGAAGCATTTATTCGTGAGATACCGGTCGAAATCTTGAAAAGTATATGCCAAAATTGGACTAAGCGGATGGACCATTTGAGGCGCAGTCACGATCAACAATTGCATGAAATAATCTGCAAACATTAAATTATATGGACCGTACTATCGATTCATATAAAGATTTCATGCATTTTTCTGAATATGTGTGTTTTTTTTTTGAAAAACTTTCCTATAGCTCTTAAAGAATCACCCTTATTTCTTCTTTTGCTATTTAATTAACAAATTCAGTCAATTGGAAACTATACTAAAATGCCTCAAATATACTATTCTCCATCTCAGGGGGAATTGCGTGTGCGCCATTATTTAAATGTCTAATTCTGTGAGTTTTGAGGGAGGAAAAAATTGCTTAAGAGATTATTGATCCTTGGTGAACGACAACCCATTGTTATGACCATTGTTAACTGAAGACCTTATTGTGGTTCATGTTCATATCGTTTGCACGACAAAATAGTGGAATGGGAACACGCTCATTATTTATTTAAATGATTTGAGTAGTTTTATTGGACCTAATTTGGCCCCCATGGGAAAAAGCATTGAGGGTAACTTTGGCGCTTAAATGAAACCCCTCCCATTTGATTATTTACTGAAAAAGTATACATGAATACATAATATTCGAATTTTGGGAATTCTAGCAGTTGTAAATGTTTATGCTGCTCCACTGCGTGTGGGTAAAATTTTCCTTTGCATTCCGTATGCCAACAGAAATGTGAATGTCTTAATTTAATTTTCAAAGAACAGGTAACAGAAGGAAATCTAAATATTTTATTATTATTTCTTAATCTCTAACCATCAAAGGTAGCTTATCAAAAATATGCAATACTACAACTGTCTCATAAATGCTAAGAAACCACATCTTGATTTTGATCTTAGAGAATGATAGAATTTATTGCTAATTGTTTTCAATTTTCTTCTCTTATTTAAATTCTGATCAACAAATTAATATGTTTAATCTATTCGCTTTTATTGCTTCCCTTAAGAGCAGCACACAAAATCACTTGTCCCCTTTATTTTGTGATACGTATCGTATGTTTAAAACCCAATAAATATCATAAATCAATCAGACATTATAAAGAATGCAATTAATAAACAATTTGTTGTTTATTTATACAATAAAATTATAAATATTTCCACGTGATATACCCACAGCATATACCAATCATGTTAATAAGTTCATTTATCTATACGAAAACCCCTTAAAGACTTGATTCGAGAAGGAGTTTGTCAACTCTATTTCGAAAATTTCCAAAACAAAAAATATTCAAAAACGTGATATTTAAAATTCCTAAAAAGTATTTATGTAAAATTCTTAACAAATCAATGTTGCTCATATCAAACGTGGGCAGCAAAGGTGGTTGTGGCGTCCAGTTTAAAGCTCCACTATAAGAAATAGGAAAGGGTCAGGAGGAAAGTCGAAAATTCGGTTTAAACCATGACCACATAAAAAAATACCGAACATTTTCTAAAAATTTAACCCGATAATAATAACACATGCGTCGGCTGCTATATATATTGCTGGCTAGATAATACAATGCAAATTTGTATCATCAAAAATGGTTTCATTGTCTTTCAAAGTATTTTCCAGCATGATTTATACACTTTTGTATGCGCTCAAACCGATTATCGAAGCATTTTTTCTACTCCGGTTGAGACACGTCCAAAACATGCTTATTGAACGCTTCAGCAGCATTCAAAATTCATAGCGTTTGTCCCAAGGCCAAAAACGCGATACGCATGTGTAAAATTTTCGGATGATTGGATAATGAATGCGAAAAAATTAAATTTTTTTCTTTTTTTTAAATCATACAAATTCATGACGGAAAAATGTGGCAAGTCCTTTGACTTTTATAAAATCGCGATCTATGAAACCAGTCAAATCCTATTACAAAGCAAAAAACACATTTTCTGCCTAAAGGCTGGTACAACGTTCTTTTTTTCCGAAAAATTTGCGAAAATTGTACTTTCGTTGGTTTGACAAGGTTACCACATTTGACTTTCTTGGGTTTCTTTAATCAAAACGTTGTCATTTACAATAAAAATTAATATGGCATCAAAAAATGTATCAGCTGCTTACGTGCATGCGTACACCCAAATGTGAGTGTGTGGGTCGTACTGAAATTCGTGTATGTTGTTGTAATTTCAACCAAAACCCACCCAAACAACTAAAAAGGAGTTAGTTTCGGCTGGGCCGAACTTTGAATATCCACCACCTATCATCAAAATACGGTGAAAAATGCATACCTTATGCCCCATAGCAGCTATATTGAAATAAGTTCCGATTTGGACCAAATACTAATAAGTACAGGTCATTGTTCAATTGTGTATAACAAAGCATTGATCTTTTTAGTAGCTATATCTAAAAATAAACTGATTTGAACCATATACGACACGGATGTCGAAAGGCCTAACATAAGTCACTGTGTCATATGTCAGTGAAATCGGATTATAAATGCTCCTTTTATGGAGAGATCGGTCCATATGGCAGCTATATCCAAATCTGGACCGATCTGAGCCAAATTGAAGAAGGGTATCGAAGGTCCTAACACAACAAACTGTCACAAATTTCTGCTACATCGGACAATAAATGCGCCTTTTATGGGCGCAAGACCTTAAATCGAGAGATGGGTCTATATGGCAACTATATCCTATTCTGGACCGATTTAGGCCAATTGGCAGAAATATGACGAAGAGCCTAACATAACTCACTGTCCCAAATTTCATCAAAATCGGATAATAAATATGGTTTTTATGGGCCTAAGACAATAAATCGGCGGATCGGTCTATATGACAGCCATATCCAAATCTGTACCGATCTGGGCCAAATTGAAGAAGAATGTTGATTGGCCCAACACAACTCACTGTCCCAAATTTTGATCCGATTTACTTGCATTTTTCCAAAAAGTCTTCTGTTCTGAACTGTAAGAACAACCCCAATAGGTCTATAAACTTATATGGCCTACATATAAACCGATTCCCAGTGTTGATCTGTTGAGCTCAACTCCATTTGATTTGGCTAAAACTTGGCCCATGGACTTCTTCTCTGACTTCCATTATCCGTGTCAAGTGTGATCCGAATCGATCTATAAATTGATATAGCCACCATAGAAGCCGATCTTAGCAGCTTCAAGTTTGATCCAATTTTGTTGAAATGTGTCCCAAAGGTTTCTGCTTCGACTTCCAGCATCCATATCAAGTATGATCTGAAATGGTTCTAAAACGGATATAGCCCCCATATAAACGGATCTCTGGATTTGACTTCTTGGGCCCCTAGCAGCCTCAATTTTAATCCAATTCGGATAAAGTTTGGCAATAGGACTTACGTTTTGATATCCAAAACCGTGCATTGTACGAACCCCATAGGTCTACAAACTGAAATAAAAATACTCATATAAACCGATCCCCAGTTTTGATATATTGAGCCTCCAGAGGGCTCAGTTTTCATCCGATCTGGCTGAAATTTGGCCCAAGGACATATGTTCTACTTCCAATATCCATGCCTAGATTATACAATCGGTTTGTAAATTGATATAACGCCCATATAAGCCGATCCCCGGATTTAACATCATGACCCCAAGCAACCGCAATTTTCATACGATTTTGCTGAAATTTGGGCCAAGGACTTTTGTTACGAATTCCAGCATGCGTGTCAAGTATGATCAAAATCGGCCTATAACCGATATAGGCACACATATATTCATACCCCGATATAAATTCTTGAGATCATAGAAGCCTTAAAAAATTCTCGATTTGATTGTTGCAAAATAATTCAAATACAAACTGAGTTAATAAGGTTAAATTTTTTTACCAAGGTTCGGCCCGACCGAACTTAGCACGGCTTTACTTGTTAGTATTTAGAACGCACGACGTTTAGATGTATGTCCATAGTGGCATTGGCGGGAAAAATGTGGAGTGGGGGTGCCAATTGCACATTTTTATACCCACCACCGAAGGATGGGGGTATCGAAATATCCATTTCCGACACTATAAAGTACATATTTTCTTAATCAGCGTAAAAATCTAAGACGATCTAGCCATGTCCACCCGTCTGTCTGTTGAAATCACGCTACAGTCTTCAAAAGTAGAAATATTGAGCTGAAAGTTTGCACAGATTATTTTTTTGTCCATAAGCAGGTTAAGTTCGAAGATGGGCTATATCGTACTATATCTTGATATAGCCCCCATTTAGACCGACCCGCCGATTTAGGGTCTAAAACCCAAAAAAGCCACATTTATTATCCGATTTTGCTGAAATTTGGGACAGTGAGTTGTGTTAGGCCCTTCGATATCTATTTCAGTGTGACTCAGATCGGTCCAGATTTTGATATAGCTGCCATATAGACCGACCCGCCGATTTAGGATCTTAGGCCCATAAAAGGCGCATTTATTGTCCGATTTCGCCAAAATGTGGGAAAGTAAGTTGTGTAAGGCCCTTCGACATCCTTCTTCAATTTAGCCCAGATCGGTCCAGATTTGGATATAGCTGCCATATAGACCGATCTCTCGATTTAAGGTTTTGGGCCATAAAAGGTGCATTTATTGTCCAATTTCGCCGAAATTTGGGAATTGAGTTGTGTTAGGGTCTTCAAAATTTTTCTGCAACTTGGTCCAAATCGGTCCAGATTTGGATATAGCTGTCATATAGACCGATCTCTCGATTTAAGGTTTTGGGCCCACAAAAAACCGCATTAATTGTCCAATGTCGCCGAAATTTGGGACATTCAGTTAAATAAGGCCCCTCGACATATTACTGCAATTTGGCCTAGATCGATGAAGACCTGCATATAGCTGCCATATACACCGATCTCTCGATTTAAGGTTTTGGGCCCATAAAAGGCGCATTTATTGTCCGATTTCGCCGAAATTTGGGAAAGTGAGTTGTGTTAGGCTTTTCGAAATTTTTCTGCAACTTGGCCCAAATCGGTCCAGATTTGGATATAGTTGCCATATAGACCGATATCTCGATTTAAAGTCTTGGCCCCATAAAAAAAGCATTTATAATCCGATTTCCCTGAAATTTTACACAGTGACTTATGTTAGGCTTTAGTATAGCTACTAAAAAGACCTATATTTTGTTATACACAATTGAACAATGACTTGTACTTATTAGTATTTGGACCAAATCGTTACATATTTCGATATAGCGCTATGGGGCATAAGGTATGCATTTTTCACCGGATTTTGACGAAAGGTGGTTTACATATATACCCGAGGTGGTGGGTATCCAATGTTCGGCCCGGCCGAACTTAACGCCTTTTTATACGGAACCCAGAAAATTGCATTTCTATGGAAACAATTGCTTAAAACTTATTACGGCATACAATTTTATACAAGATACAATCCTATTGAAAGTTGTTGTCCAAATGTTATTTTTATAAAACACCAATTGAATCCTTGAATATTCAACATGAGCGCAAGTGCATGAATATGCATTCACAACTACCTGGCTTTTTTATGTAACTCAGCAATGTATGTGTATGCAGTTTGCAAGGACAGCTTATTCAGAAGTCATTAAGAGTACCTTAATATTGCTAAACAGAGTACTCGTAACTTTAAGACCAAAAAAGTCGCCTTGTAGCCAATCAGACATGTTGTTTACCTGGTGCACTTTAGTCGCATCAAAAGAAATGCCGCTAGTCCGTTTCGCGGAAATGAATTTCATTGAAATTGGCGAGCATTTTAACACTTTTCTGTATCAAATTGAAATAACCCTGAAACTGTCAAGGTTTAGTGCTAATCCTCTAAATACAATGCAATTGTTTTCAATGGCTTGAGAAACAACAAGTTTTGATGGTGGTTTTCATTGTTAATTTTAACTTAAATTCTTTGTGATAGATGTGAAGAACTAAATAAAATTAGAATGAGCTACTGGAATATTACTTCATCCATTATGTTTTTAAAAAAACCGAAAAAGGTACCCACAGGGTCGAATCTTGTGTTGCCGTCATTAAAGATTCTGCAAAACAAAAAATACATATACCTATTAGTTCATATCGGGATTACATACTAATTCACTTAGGTGGCCATAACAGAATATGTGTTCTACTAGCCAATCGTCTAGATCTTCTGCGCTCCTTCTCCAATCTCTGACAACTATTCTCGAGATGTATTTCACCACCTGGCATTTCCATTGAAGTTTGAGTTTTCCCCTTTTGCGTATTCCATTATGGTCGCCTTCGAAAGTCTTCTTATTTGGAGCTTCTTCATGCAATCTGAAAACATGATCTTGCCATGGCAACCGTTGTAAAGGGCGATTTTTTTAGCTATTATCTTTTTGCCAACACTGGTTTAAACAGCTCACGCACGTTTCGTGTTTTGTTTCACTGTCAAACGTCTTACAAACGAACAATGCTTGCAAATTATGGAAGTTTATTATCAAAATTCATGCTCTGTGTTCATCGACGAAGCTCATTTCATGCTCTTGTGTTCATCGACGAAGCTCATTTTTGGCTCAATAGGTAACGTACCTAACCTAAATTCGACGATTTTGGAGTGAAGATAAGCCAGAAGCATTGCAAGAGCTACCAATGCATCTAGAAAAAGTCACAGTTTGGCACGGTTTATGGGCTGGTGGCATCATTGGACCGTACTTCTTCAAAGATAATGCGAATCGTAACGTAACTGTGAATGGTGAGCGCTACCGTGAAATGATATCCAACGTGCAAGAGCTTGACTTGCATGATCCGTGGTTTCAACAAGCTCATATCAATACAGACAAGCCCTCTTCAATTGACGTATTGGAAGACAACATTAAAGCATTTATTCGTGAGATACCGTCCGAGATGTTTGAAATAGAATGCTAAAATTGGACTAAGCTGATGGACCATTTGAGACGCAGTCACGGTCAACATTTGCATGAAATAATCTTCAAACATTAAATTAGATGGACAATCGAATCAAATAAAGATTTCATGCATTTTCTTGAATTTAATGTATTTTTATACCCACCACCATAGGATGGGGCTATACTAACCTAGTCATTCCGTTTGTAACACCTCGAAATATTGATCTGCGAGCCCATAAAGTATATATATTCTCGATCCTCTCGACAATCTGATTCAAACTAGCCATGTTTGTCCGTCCGTCTGTCGAAATCACGATAGAGGTCTTACGTGTAAAGCTAGCCGCTTGAAATTTGGCACAGAGGCTAAATATCAATGTATGTCGTTGGAGATAGCAAATGGGCCATATCGGTTCAGATTTAGACATAGCTCCCATATAAACCGATCTCCCGATTTGATTTTTGAGCCCCTGGAAGCCGCAATTTTTTCCGATGTGGCTAAAACTTTGCACATAGTGTTTTGTTGTGACTTCCAATAACTGTGCTAACTACGGTCCAAATCGGTCAAGAACCTGATATAGCTCCCATATAAACCGATCTACTGATTTGACTTCTTGAACCTCTGGAAGCCGAATTTTTTGTCGGATTTGACTGAAATTTTGCATGTAGTGTTTTGTTACGACTTCAAACAACTGTGGCGAGTACGGTCTAAATCGATCTATAACCTGATACAGCTCCCATGTAAACCTGTCTTTCGATCATCCCTGTTCGGTTCCTAGAAGCTTTAATTGTTGCTGGTTTGACAGAAGTTTGGTATGTAGAATAAAATTATGCCCTCCAATTAATTTATTTTGTATAAACTTTGAGCAGAATCCATGGTGGTGGGTTCCCAAGATTCGGCCCGGTCTAATCGAACTTAGCACGCTTTTACGTGTTTTTAACTTTCCTGTAGCATGGAGGAGTTCACCGTAGCGCAGAGGTTAGCATGACCGCCTATGACACCGAACGCCTGGATTCGAATCCTGCTGGTTTTCCCCTCCTTACGTTGGCAACATTTGTGAGGTACTATGCCATGTAAAACTTCTCTCCAACGAGGTGTCGCACTGCGGCACGCCGTTCGGACTCCGCTATAAAAAGACTGCACTCATTGATATGTGAGAAGTGTTCAAGCGTTCATGGGCAAAATTTGCATTTGCAACTTTCCTATAGCTCTTAAAAAATCACCCTTTATTTTGTTACATTTAACTATGCTCATGCAGCACGTGGTTCATACAACGCCTATATTCTTCATCAACGCAGACTGGCACATATATGTATTTTACGAAAGAAAGATTTTAATATCATGGGCGCGGCAACGGTGGTATTCTCTCTCTAGGCGCTCGTAAAAAAAAATCTTTGGTCTGCTCGTCCTTGTTCTCCGTCGGTGCATGGGAACAAATAAGGCTGATGTTAAAGAATTTAGCATTTATGCGGATTGTGGCTAGCTTCTCATCCACCGGAGTAAACCTAGAGACAAAGTTTTTCAATCTCTGACTTACAGCAAATCTACCACAAGCACCTTTCGGCTTCGTTGTGACGCCTTTCTCAAGCCATTGAACTTCCTAAATGGCGGTAATATCGGCCCTCTATCTTTCAAATACATCCGCCAGAGCATATACTGTACCTTCTCTGTAAAGAGTCCGGACATTCCAGGTGTAGATACGCAAATCATGGTCCTTAAAACATTTGCAAGGGTTGTCAATGTTAGGAGAGTCCGTTTTTACTATTTTTTTGCTTTTTCCAAGTAATTGAATAGTTTTCCGTACGGGTTATGTGGAATCGCATATGTATCCCTTGATGTCGCGAGCCGCTTTTTTCAAGATCCGACGCTAACTTCCAGCCGCCCCTGTCATGGGAACGGACGCTGATGTTGGTAATTACAAGGCGCCAATAACTCGACTGACATATCAAGTATCATAGGCACTTAGTATTTAAGATATAGCCGATGCCAACGGATCCCTCACTGAGACTCTTCTCTCGAAACCGCTGATTGCCCGCGGCTGCAATTATATCTGGATTAGTTTGGAGAAATCAAATTGGATAATGATTGACTCTTCCACGGCCTCAAAAAGTAATAAATCGGATGAAAATTGAGGCTTTTAGGGGCTTAAGAAGTCAAATTCGGGGATTAGTTTATATTGAGGCTTGGTTTGGTGTGGCTATTGGAGGGCATAAACGTACATCACATGGTAGCTTCAAATATCCAAATCTAGTAATGGAGAGTTCACTTTCTGTGGCATGATGGGAAGTACGGTAATAGACTATTGCATTTGCTCCGCAGATTTCCTGGATCAGATCATATGCCAATTGTTATAAAGTTATCTATTGCAGCTGGAAATTCGGACAAACCATGCTCGTTACCAGAGCATGCTCGTTACTTAAATGGAAGGCAAGTAAGTCGATAAGATATTGCTAATCGCTGATTGAACTGGCAGATGATGGATATGTTTCTTCTAGTATTGATATTGATGAGAAGGTCAGCATACGGTTTGCCAAGATATATGAATCTGCTGGTGGATCAGGTAATAGGAAATTTTTTGAAAGTAAGAACAGGTGGTTCGACGCTCAGTGTGAGTCAGCATAGCGACGAATGATTGCTAAGCTAGGTCTATATCGTAGATATGATATTTGGATTTATCGAAAGCAGTATGTGGAAAGTAAGAAATCTTACAGGAACTTATGTGAACGAAAAAAACTATCTTTAGTGAGTTCGGGCATTGATAGATTGAATGAGGTGAGAAATTCGGCCGACTGGTGGACACTGGCCAATGTTTTGAGGAACAAACCCTTTAGAATTTAGGGACAATTTTTGTACCCTCTTGGCTGAGGATGTAGCTACTATTTTTTGGGCAACACTCAACTTAATTGATCCTTTTTTAGACACTCCTTTTGAAATGAGAGAACTGCTATTGGTATTGAGACACGCAAAACTTAACAAAGCTCCAGGTTTGGACAGGATCCCTTTCGAGTTCTACAAATATGCGCCGGATATATTTCTTCAGGAGGTTCTTAAACTTTTCAATTTTATTTTTCTACGATAATCTATTCCCGTGATGTTCCCTAGGTCCATTATTATAGCTCTGCACAAGAAAGGCTACGTCAATGATGCATCCAACTATAGCTCTATCGCTTTTGGATACTCTGTATAAACTATTTAAGGCTATTTTACGAAGTAAGATTGATAGTTGTCTAAGCCATAAGGGTGTGATAAACGAGTTCCAGGCTGGATTTCGAAAAAGTTACTCGACCGTGGTTAATATTTTTACTCTAACTAACCTGGTACACATTAATTTCAACAGAAGAAGAAAAACTTATGCATTTTTTGTCGATTTTTCGGCCGCATTTGATAGGACTCCGCGTAACTCTTTATTCTAGAAGCTAACTGCCATGGGCCTCTCAACGAAAATGGTAAGGATACTTCAAATGATTTATCAAGATAATATAAGTAAGGTGTGGGATGGTAGTCTTTTATCGGATAGTTTTGTGGTGACTCAGACAGTCAGACAGAGTTGCCTGTTGAACCCCCTTCTGTTCTCACTATTTTTGAACGACATACACGATGAACTACTGTCCAATAGTCCGGTTTGGTTATTGAGGATATGGAATTCAAGCTGCTTATTAACGCAGACGACATAGTCCTGTTGGCCGACTCTACTTTACAGCTGCAGATATGATAGATGATCTCCGAAATGATTGCTTGAAATGGAGTCTGGAGGTGAATCTAACTAAATCTAAGATTATGATTTTCAGTAGGGGCACTCGAATCGACAAAAATCAGCAATGGCCATATGGATCTCATCCCATAGAGTTAGTTAATGAATATAAGTACCTTGGGATAACCCTAACTATAATATGTCATTCAAGAAACATCTTGATAATAAATTAGAGGCAGAATTCAACTTTCGAAGAAGAAGAAAATTTTCGATACGGCAGCAAATTCGATTTTATTCTACGGTGTTTATGTCTAGGGGTTCGAATGTTATGAACAAGCGAAGAATCTTTTAAGATTTTTTATTAAGAAGATCCTATTTCTACCTAATAACACCCCAAATTATATGGTTCATCTTGAAACTGGATTCCCCAGGAAGAGCGAATTCAATTATATGGCGAAAGTACTGTCGATGCCTCAGGATAGGCTCCCCCGAATAGTGGCCAAGAAGATTATTGATACTGGCACCTTATGTTTAAGATCTAGGGATTGTTATGGACTCCAGCCTCAGAGTCCGAGAGCTAGCTGCATTGCATTTTTAGAGGGTTTAATTTTACGTGAACGTTCATTATGCACGGAGAGGGCTACGCAGTCTCAATTCCATGACGTATATCCCAATCTCCAATACAACATTCCATCATATTTTGTGAATATGAACTCATACAAGATGATGCGTTTGATATTTCGAGCCAGAGGTGGTCTACTCAATACTAATGCAAGAGCGTTTAGAAATAATACAGACGGCATTTGTACAATATGCAACTTAGATGAGTTGGAAAACACTTACCACTTCCTAGCCATCCGTCCAATGTTTGCCCATGAAAGAATAATTTGTTTTGGTAAAAAGTAAACAGGCGTTAAGTTCGGCCGGGCCGAACTTTGGATACCCACCACCTCGGGTATATATATAAACCACCTTTCATCAAAATCCGGTGAAAATTGCATACCTTATGTCCCATAGCAGTTATATCGAAATATGATCCGATTTTGACCAAATACT
Source organism: Stomoxys calcitrans (assembly GCF_963082655.1). NCBI lineage: Eukaryota > Metazoa > Arthropoda > Insecta > Diptera > Muscidae > Stomoxys > Stomoxys calcitrans. The sequence continues at coordinate 84,393,556 of NC_081554.1, forward strand.
AGTAAGAACAAGTCATTATTCAATTATGTATAACAAAATATTGGTCTTTTTAGTAGCTATATCTAAAAATAAACCGATCTGAACCATATACGACACGGATGTGAAAAATTTTAGTGAAATCGGATTATAACCGTGCATTTTATTGGGCCAAGACTTTAAATCGAGATATCGTTCCATATGGCAGCTATATCCAAATCTGGACCGATTTGGGCCAATTTGCAGAAAAAATTCAAAGAGCCTAACACAACTCACTGTCCCAAAATTCGGCGAAATCGGACAATAAATGCACCTTTTATGGTCCCGAAACCTTAAATTGAGAGATCGGACTATATGGCAGCTATATCCAAATCTGGACCGATCTGAGCCAAATTAAAGAAAAATGTCGAAGGGCCTAACTCAACTCACTGTCCCAACATTCGCCTTTTATGGGCCCAAATAACTTAAATCGGGAGATCGGTCTATATGACATCTGTAACCAAATCTGGACCGATCTGAGCCAAATTAAAGAAAAATGTCGAAGGGCCTAACACAACTCAGTGTTCCAAAATTCGGCGAAGTCAGACAATAAATGCGCCTTTTATGGGCCCAAATAACTTAAATCGGGAGATCGGTCTATATGACAGCTGTAACCAAATCTGGACCGATCTGAGCCAAAATAAAGAAAAATGTCGAAGGGCCTAACTCAACTCGCTGTCCCAAAATTCGGCGAAGTCAGACAATAAATGCGCCTTTTATGGGCCCAAATAACTTAAATCGGGAGATCGGTCTATATGACAGCTGTAACCAAATCTGGACCGATCTGAGCCAAATTAAAGAAAAATGTCAAAGGGCCTAACACAACTCACTGTCCCAAAATTCGGCGAAGTCAGACAATAAATGCGCCTTTTATGGGCCCAAATAACTTAAATCGGGAGATCGGTCTATATGACAGCAGTAACCAAATCTGGACCGATCTGAGCCAAATTAAAGAAAAATGTCGAAGGGCCTAACACAACTCACTGTCCCAAATTTCGGGCAAATCGAAAACTAAATGCGCCTTTTATAGGTCTAAGACCCTAAATCGGCGGATCGGTCTATATGGCAGCTATATCCAAATCTGGACCAATCTGAGCCAAATTGAAGAAGGAAGTCGAAGGGCCTAACACAACTCACTGTCCCAATTTGCAGCAAAATCCAATAATAAATGTGGCTTTTATGGGCCTAAGACTCTAAATCAGAGGATCGGTCTATATGGCAGCTACGTCCAATTCTGGACCGATCTGGGCCAAATTGACAAAGGATGTCGAGGGGCCTAACACAACTCACTGTCCTAAATTGCAGCAAAATCCGATAATAAATGTGGCTTGTATGGGCCTAAGACCCTAAATCGGAGGATCGGTCTATATGGCAGCTATATCCAAATCTGAACCGATTTGTGCCATATTGCAGAAGTATGTCAAGGGGTTTAACTTAACTCAGTGTCCCAAATTTCGGCGACATCGGATAATAAATGCGCCTTTTATGGGCTTTAGGCCCTAAATCGGAGGATCGTCTATATGGCAGCTATATCCAAATCTGGAACGATCTGGGCCAAATTGACGAAGGATGTCAAAGGGCCTAACGCAACTTACTGTCCCAAATTTCAGCAAAATCCGATAATAAATGTGGCTTTTATGGGCCTAAGACCCTAAATCGACGGATCGGTCTATATGGGGGCTATATCAAGATATAGTCCGATATAGCCCATCTTCGAACTTAATCTGCTTATGGACAAAAAAAGAATCTGTGCAAAGTTTCAGCTCAATATCTCTATTTTTGAAGACTGTAGCGTGATTTCAACAGACAGGCGGACAAACGGACGGACATGTCTAGATCGTCTTAGATTTTTACGCTGATCAAGAATATATATACTTTATAGGGTCGGAAATGGATGTTTCGATGTGTTGCAAACGGAATGAAAAAATGAATATACCCCTATCCTTCGGTGGTGGGTATAAAAATATACTCACAACCAATGAGTGTTATGAAATTTTAAACGACAAAGACTACATAAATATTTAACAAATTGTTTGAAACCAGATGTTTGATGCAAAATGAATTTTCTCATTGAATAATTAATCGAATAATTAAACTTGATACAAAGGCAACATTGTTATATGTATATCAAATACAAAGCCAATCTGGCACACAACATATACATATATATACAACATATACATATATATATACATATACAACATATACATTTTCGGTCGCATTCGATAGGACTCCGCGTAACTCTTTATTTTAGAAGCTAACTGCCATGGGCTTCAAATACTTCAAATGATTTATCAGGATAATATAAGTAAGGTGTGGGATGGTAGTCTTTTATCGGATAGTTTTGTGGTGACTCAGGCAGTCAGACAGAGTTGCCTGTTGAGCCCCCTTCTGTTCTTACTGTTTTTGAACGGCATGCACCATGAACTACTGTCCGGTTTGGTTATTGAGGATATGGAAATCAAGCTGCTTATAAACGCAGACGACATAGTCCTGTTGGCCGACTCTACTTTACAGCTGCAGATATGATAGATGATCTCCGAAATTATTGCTTGAAATGGTGAATCTAACTAAATCTAAGATTATGACTTTCAGTAGGGGCACTCGAATCGACAAAAATCAGCAATGGTCATATGGATCTCATCCCATAGAGTTAGTTAATGAATATAAGTATCTTGGGATTACCCTCACCTATGATATGTCATTCAAGAAACACCTTGATCATAAATTAGAGGCATCTAAGTTAGCAATAAATGCCACGTGGGCACGATATTTACGTGACAACAGAATTCAACTTTCGAATAAGAAGAAAGTTTTCGATACGGCAGCAAAGTCGATTTTATTCTACGGTGCTCATGTCTGGGGGTTCGAATGGAATGAACAAACGAAGAAACTTTTAAGATTTTTTATTAAGAAGATCCTATTTCTACCTAATAATACCCTAAATTATATGGTTCATCTTGAGACTGGCCTCCCCAGGAAGTATTCTGAAACACTTAAAATGCATTTCAATTATATGGCGAAAGTACTGTCGATGCCTCAGGATAGGCTCCCCCGAATAGTGACGATTATTGATACTGACACCTTATGTTTAAGAAAACTGAGGCACTTTTCTTCAAATCTAGGGATTGTTATGGACTCCAGCCTTAGAGGACGAGAGCTAGCTGCATTGCATTTTTAGAGGGTGTAATTTTAGGTGAACGTTCATTATGCACGGATAGGGCTACGCAGTCTCAATTCCATTACGTATATCCAAATCTCCAATACAACATTCCATCATATTTTGTGAATATGAACTCATACAAGATGATGCGTTTGATAATTCGAGCCAGAAGGGGTCTACTCAATACTAATTCAAGAGAGTTTATAAAAAATACAGACGGCATTTGTACAATATGCAACTTAGATGTGTCGGAAAACACTTACCACTTCCTAGCCATCTGTCCTATGTTTGCCCATGAAAGAATAATTTGTTTTGGTAAAAAGTTAACAGGCGTTAAGTTCGGCCGGGCCGAACTTTGGATACCCACCACCTCGGGTATATATGTAAACCACCTTTTATCAAAATCCGGTGATAATTGCATACCTTATGTCCCATAGCAGTTATATCGAAATATGATTCGATTTGGACCAAATACTAATAAGTACAAGTCATTGTTCAATTATGTATAACAAAATATTGGTCTTTTTAGTAGCTATATCTAAAAATAAAACGATCTGAACCATATACAAGATGGATGTTGAACAGCCTTAAATAAGTCAATGTGTTAAATTTCAGTTAAATCGGACTATAAATACGTCTTTTTTGGGGCCAAGACTTTAAATCGAGATATCTATATGACAGCTATTTCCAAATCTGGACCGATCTAAGTGAAATTGAAGAAGGATATCGAAGGGCCAAATTGCGGCGACATCGGACAATAAATGCGCCTTTTATGGCCCCAAAACTTAAAACCGAGAGATCGGTCTATGTGGCAGCTATATCCAAATCTTTACGGATCTTTGCCATATTGCAGAAGTATGTCAAGGGGTTTAACTTAACTCACTATCCCAAATTGCAGCAAAATCCGATAATAAATGTGGCTTTTATGAGCCAAAGACCCTAAATCGGAGGATCGGTCTATATGGCAGCTATGTCCAATTCTGGACCGATCTGGGCCAAATTGACAAAGGATATCGAGGGGCCTAACACAACTCACTGTCCCAAATTGCAGCAAAATCCTATAATAAATGTGGCTTTTATGGGCCTAAGACCTTAAATCGGAGGATCGGTCTATATGGCAGCTATATCTAAATCTGGACCGATCTGTGCCATATTGCAGAAGTATGTCAAGGGATTTAACTTAACTCACTTTCCCAAATTTCGGCGACATCGGATAATAAATGTGGCTTTTATGGGCCTAAGACCCTAAATCGGCGGATCGGTCTATATGGCAGCTATATCCAAATCTGGACCGATCTGAGCCAAATTGACGAAGGATATCAAAAGGCCTAACGCAACTCACTGTCCCAAATTTCAGCGAAATCAGATAATAAATGTGGCTTTTATGGGCCTAAGACCCTAAATCGACGGATCGGTCTATATGGGGGCTATATCAAGATATAGTCCGATATAGCCCATCTTCGAACTTAACCTGCTTATGGACAAAAAAAGAGTCTGTGCAAAGTTTCAGCTCAATATCTCTATTTTTGAAGACTGTAGCGGGATTTCAACAGACAGACGGACGGACATGTCTAGATCGTCTTAGATTTTTACGCTGATCAAGAATACATATACTTTATAAGGTGGGAAATGGATATTTCGATGTGTTTCAAATGGAATAACAAAATGAATATACCCCCATCCTTCGGTGGTGGGTATAAAAATATACTCACAACCAATGAGTGTTATGAAATTTTAAACGACAAAGACTTCATACAACTATTGGGTTGCCCAAAAAGTAATTGCGGATTTTTTAAAAGAAAATAAATGCATTTTTAATAAAACTTTGAATGAACTTTAATCAAATATACTTTTTTTACACTTTTTTTCTAAAGCATGCTAAAAGTAACAGCTGATAACTGACAGAAGAAAGAATGCAATTACAGAGTCACAAGCTGTGAAAACAATTTGTCAACGCCGACTATATGAAAAATCCGCAATTACTTTTTGGGCAACCCAATACATAAATATTTAACAAATTGTTTGTTCAAATACAAAGCCAATCTGACACACAACATATACATATATTATGTCAAAACTAGATTTTCTTAATTCTACTAGCATTATTTGTTAAATTGTAAAAGAATTATTATAATAATAAAATCGAGTCTTATTTAATCAATATCCAAATCTAAACCGATATGGTTTATTTGCAATCCCCAATGACCTGTGCAAAAGTACAATTACATATATTCATTCGTTCGACCGCTTTAATGATTTTGACATCCATTGACGTCTGCGCCGAGTATGGCGTATATCTCCCGACTTACGTTCTAGAAGCACTTCATTGCTTTTTTCAAAGCATTGACGCTCATAACCTTGTCTACTGCCCTTTGTTTTTTTTTTTTCTATAAAGAATTACAAAGCAAAATAACAAAATTAAACTTCGAAGAAGATAACAAAATAGTATATACATAACATTTCTGGGAAGATGACGGACAAGAAACATGGCCAAACCTACCTATACCATCCAATACAAAGTTCTCAATTGGGATATAAGAACATTTGTATGAACGCTATACGCCTACCTGGACGTCTTAATTAAGGTGAGATGTTTATGGCCACGCGAGGGCCTTTTGTTTGGTGTCCCTTTTATGTTGCACCATAAATAATGAATGCTAATCCGACAAACCTTTTTGTTGGGAAACTCAAACATGATCTCAATGCCGGTCAGCCATCCTGAAGACCTTGTGTTGTAAGTGTATGGCCTCGTTTTTTCCATATTTTTTTGTAAATGGATTATTATTTGTTTTTCTCTCCCTCCCACTCGCTCTAGGGAGAGACCAAAGACCAAACCTAGTCATAATCACTCTACAGCTACTGGCCACAACCTTTTTACTTGTTAGGCACTTAGTGCAAATCTAGCAGTAGTTACATGTAGTTACTTACTAATCCATTTATGGATCTCTTAAACAATCGAAGTATTGTACAAGCTATGAATTTTGTCCTCGCGGTTATCTTCCATGTTGGTTCTCTTTCTTTTACTTAATCGCCGTGTGTTTGTAAACAGCGTGTGCTTAATACCTTGTCCCACCTAAATATCTTTTGTTTTAAATTATGACTGTAAAGGATTCCCGTGGATTAGCTTGCTGGTGCATTTGAGTGACATTAGGGATTACATGACCACCTCCTAGTAGTGCTACGTGTGTATTTATTTGCCTTTCGCTTTATCAATGAGTTAGTCTGGCGATGAGTGACACAATTGTTTTACCAATTGTCCATTGTTTAGGTGCACGTGATTCCCTCTGTAGTTACTTTGTGCCCAGTTAATATGTGCTTTTTTATTATGATTTACAACTCGTTGTCTTAGCAATAAGTAGTGGTGTACTCAACTTTCTCAGATAATCTTTTGTATGAACTTTTTCGCTTATCAAATAGAAGTGTTGCTATCGCATTCAGATTTTTTGCGATACACCTTGGTAGGAAGATCTTAAGCCAGAATTTCAACTGTTTAAATTGTTGGCAAATTCAAAAATGTTGAAAGGTTGCCCAAATTTAATGTCCAAGGCAAATTTAAACGACATTTGCTCTTCACTACAAATTGAGTAGTAACAAGTAAAAAAGTGTTAAATTCGGCCGTGCTGAACTTTGGATACCCACCACCATGGATAAATTTCCCATCCCCTCTTATAACAACGCCACTACCATATCCACAATAACATGTAAATGTGGGCTGTATGGATCATATATCATTCAGGTCCCGACAACTTTTATACAAGATACAGTTTCAGCGAAGTCGGGCAACAAAACCGCTTTTAATGGGATTAAGACCCTAAATTGGAAGATCGGTATATATGACAGCTTTATCTTAACATAATCTGATCTGGACCATGTGCTGGTGGGATGACGGGAGGCTTAATACAAGTCAAAAAAGCAAATGCAAATTTTGCCCATGAACATTCCACTAAGGAACAGGGCACACATCTCACATATCAATGAGTGCAGTCCGATTCAATGATAAGGGGCCTCTTTTTTACAGCCGACTCCGATCGGCGTGCCGCAGTGCAACACCTCTTTGGAGTGAAGTTTTACATGATGTCGTGCCTCACAAATGTTGGAGGGGAAAACCACCGCTGAAAATTTTTCCTAATGGTCTCGCCAGGATTCGAACCAAGGCGTTCAACGTCATAGGCGGACATGCTAACCTCTGCGCTACGGTGGCTTCTAAATTCAAGCCACTGTGTGAAATTCCAGCGAAATCGGGTAATAAATGCAGCTTTTATGCGCTTAAAACCCTTAATCGGCAGACCGGTCCATATGACAGCTATATCTGAATATAGACCGATCTGAACCATATTTGAGTCGGATATCAGGAGGCTTTAATCAACTCACCATTTAGAATCTCAGCGAAATCCGCAAATAATTGCGGCTTTTATGGGATTAAGACACCCTAAATCAGCAGATCGGTCTATATGACAGCTATATCTAAATATAATCTGATCTGGACCATAAGCTGGTCGGATGACGGGAGGCTTAATTCACTGATGGGAGGCTTAATACACATTGTGAAATTCCAGCGAAATCGGGTAATAAATGCAGCTTTTATGGGCTTAAGACAGATCGGCCTATATGGCAATTATATCTAAATATAGTCCGATCTGTGCCATATTTCGGTGTGATAACAGAAGGCTTAAAAAAACTCACTGTTTCAAGTTTCAGCGCAATTGGGTTATAAATCCAGCTTTTATGGGCTTAAGACCCTCAATTGGCTTTAATTAACTCACTGTTTAAAATTTCTGCCAAATCGGATATTAATAATTGTGGCTTTTGTGGGCAAAAGACGCTAAACCAGCAGATCGGTCTATATGACAGCTATATCTAAATATTGTCCGATCATATTTGAATCAGATGTCGGGAGGCTTAAACAAACGCCCTGTTTTCAATTTCATCGAAATCGGATAATAAATGCGCCTGTTACGGGCTTAAGACCCAAAACCGGCATATCGGTCTATAGGCAGCTCTATGTAAATATGGTCCGATTTGGGTCTATCGACTCAGAATCACTTTCTGATTCGACTTAGCTATGCCCGTCTGTCTGTCTGTCTGTCTGTCCATTTTCATTTGTGTGCAAAGTACAGGTGGCAATTTCTACCCATCGTCCTTTAATATGGCACAATCACTTTCTTGGGCCTAGAGACGAAGTCTATTGAAATTGAAAAAATCGGTTCAGATGGTTGCTGAGGCCACGACAAGATCTAACGAATCTTGTGAGAATGAACGCCTGGCGGCATCAGAAGACGAGGCTTACACAACGGTGGTGGAAGTTGTGAATCCTTACTATGACCCGGTTTCTACAGATAAATCTCCACCATTGTAAGGCTGCTTCGGTGGCACTAAAGGTCCTCTTGATGGAAAGGGGATTTGACGGGGTTCTTATCCAGGAACCATGGGTGTGTGGAGGAATGGTTCATGGGCTAAGAATTCTGGTATTTAAACTACTCAAGGATACGGGGAATATAGAGCCTGTATTCTTGCAAAGAGTACTCTAAATGTTTTTCTCCTTCCGACGCTAAGCACTGAAGATTCAATAGTAGCCAGCCTTAAAATAAATAAGTCTCTGGCTGGCTTCCCTATATATGGCACACGATACAGAGATGCCGCCTTCAAACCTTAAGTTCCTGGTTTGAGCCGCTTCTGTAGGGAAGAAGAGCCTGATTGTAGGAAGTGATGCTAATGCACATTATCAGATATGGGGAAGTTCTGATGTAAACGAAAGGGATGAGCAGCTTATCGAATATATTATAAGTTGCAATATGACAATTTGTAATAAAGGGCATAAACTGACCTTTATTATCAGTAACAGGCAGGAGGTACTAGATATTACCTTTGTATCGGAAGATATAAGCGCAAGAATATGCAACTGACTTATCCCCTCTAGGGGTATATTCAGAAGTCAGAGAATGTATGGACAATGTCTAGTAAGGAAACACTAGAACTACTCGTTGATACACATTTCCAGGGAAATCTTTCAACGGACAACGTGAAATGGTTGTCAATGGTATGCATTCGTCGGGAGGTTGTTAGGCAAATTGTGTCTGAGCCGAAAATCCTTTGAGCGATAAGAAGTTTCGACTCCTTTAAGTTGCCAGGCCCTGATGATGTATCACCGGTTGAATTACATGCTGTGTCTGGTACACTGGTTCCTTGGCTTAGGGAGATGTACTCTGCTTGCATCAGCATGTCATATATACCTGTGGGGTGGAGGGACACGAAGGACATTTTCATTCCGAAAGCAGGAAAACCTTACCACACGAAGGCGAAAGATTTTCGTCCCATTAGTCCGTCATCCTTTATGCTGAAGACTCTTGAGAGGTTGATAGAAACATATCTTAGGGCAAAGATCCCTGGAGATCGCTTGTCGCGGCAGCAGCATACATATAGCAAAGACAAATCCACTGAAACAGCCCTTCACAACCCAGTAGGCTTGATAGAGGGTTCTCTCGCTGTCAAGGCATATACAATGGTAACATTTCTTGACATTTAAGGTGCTTTCAATAATGTAAAACCGACATCAATCATGAAGGAGTTGGAGTTTCTAGGCATCAGGTCCACCGTAAGAAAGTTTATTAATAACTTACTTACTAAAAGATGTATAACCGCAGGCTTGGGATCTGTGGATCTAAATAGATGCGTCAGCAGAGGTACACCTCGAGGTGGTGTACTGTCTCCTTTCCTTTGAAATATAGCCATTAGCAATAAATAATTGTCTCTGGAATAAAAAGGTGTAAAGCGGTCGCGTATGCTGAAACCGTGGCTATGACGATTAGGGGAAAGTTTCCCAAGATATACTTCAGAAAGCTCTACTTGCAACAGCGAAGTGGGCTACCGAAAGTAGCCCACTTAGCATTCCAAAAGTATGTGGCCTAATCTAGACTTGAAGAGCTATACCACCATGGATTCTACTAGAAATTTATACAAAATTAATTTAGTTAAAGGGCAACATTTTACTCTACATACCAAGCTCCTGCCAAACCTGCAAAAATTAGAGCTTACAGGAGCCGATCAAGGATGATCGAGAGACCGGTTTACATGAAAGCTACATCAGGTGATAGACTGATTTGGCACAGTTATTGAAAGTCGTAACAGAACACAGCATGCAAAATTTCAATTGAATCGGGAAATCGGTTTATATGGGAACTATATGAGGTTAGAGACCGATTGGGGCCGTACATAGCACAGTTATTGGAAGTCATAACCGAAGCTATATCAGGTTTTGACCGATTTGAAATCGGACAAAAATTGTGGCTTCCGTGTGCTCAAGAAGTCAAATCGGGAGATCGGTTTATATGGGAGCTATATCAGGTTCTTGACCGATTTGAAAATCGGAAAAAAAATTGTGGCTTCCAATCCCCAACGACCTACATCAATATAAAGTATCTGTGCAAAATTTCAAGCAGCTGGCTCTATGCGTTCGGCCACTATCGTGATTTCGACAAACGGACGGACGGGGGTTCTAGACGAAATTTCGAGGTGTTACAAACGGAATGACTTGATGAGTATACCCCTATCATATGGTGGTGGGTATAATAACACCTACTGGAAGAAAAACAAGTAAAACGGCGTTAAGTTCGGCCGGGCCGAACTTTCGATACCAACCACCTCGGGTATATATGTAAATCACCTTTTGTCAAAATCCGGTGCAAAACTGACACCTTTTGCCCCATAGCAGCTATATCAACATATGTTCCGATTTGGACCAAATACTAATAAGTAAAAGTCATTGTTCAATTGTATATAACAAAATATTGGTCCTTTTAGTAGTTATATCTAAAAATAAACCGATCTGAACTATATACGACACGGATGTCGAAAAGCATAACATAAGTCAGTGTGTCAAATTTCAGTGCAATCGGATTAAAAATGCGACTTTTATTGGGCCAAGACTTTAAATCGAGATATTGGTCTATATGGCAGCTATATGCAAATCTTGATCGATCTAGACCAAATTGCAGAAATATGTAGATGGGCTTAACTTAATTCTTTGTCCCAAATTTCGGCAACATCGGATAATAAATGCGCTTTTTATGGCCCCAAAACCTAAAACCGAGAGATCGGTCTATATGGCAGCTATATCCAAATCTGGACCGATCTGTGCGATAATGCAGAAGTATGTCAAGGGGCTTAACTTAACTCACAGTCCCAAATTTCGGCGACATCGGACAATAAATGCGCCTTTTATGGGCCTAAGATCCTTAATGGGAGGATCGGTGTATATGGCAGCTATATCCAAATCTGGACCGATCTGGGCCAACTTGACGAAGGATGCTGGAGGGCCTAACACAACTCACTGCCTCAAATTTCAGCAAAATCGGATAACAAATGTGGCTTTTATGGGCCTAAGACCCTAAATCGGCGGATCGGTCTATATGGGGGCTATATCAAGATATAGTCCGATATATCCCATCTTCGAACTTAACCTGCTTATGGACAAAAAAGATTCTGTGCAAAGTTTCAGCTCAATATCTCTATTTTTGAAGACTGTAGCGTGATTTCAACAGACAGACGGACGGACACATCTAGATCGTCTTAGATTTTTACGCTGATCAAGAATATATATACTTTATAGGGTCGGAAATGGATATTTCGATGTGTTGTAAACGGAATGACAAAATTAATATACCCCCACCCGTCGGTGATAAAAAAAGCTATAAAGGAAATAATCATATAACATTTTTTGGAGAAAAATTTTTTCGAAAATTTAAGGTTATGAAGAATTCTTGTAAGACCAATGACTCGGTAACCATTAGGGATAATCCAGGCTTTATCAAGTTAATTGTAGGGCTTTTAGAAGCTCTATCTTAAAAGAAATCAGGCCGACCGACTCACAAATGACTGTTGGACAAGCACTTCAAAATTTGGCATTCGAAGTGACCACAATTTAAGCCCCATAGATCAGCCTCTGGACCCACTGGGATCCCCAAATAATAACATCGTTCTGGGAGATTTTAAAGATCGAACAATTTAACCTACACGAAGAAACTTCCCATAATGGATTAGGGCTAATAGATTTGCCGCGGCACAGAAAATGGCAGTTAGCAGCACCATGGTTGTCATCCGATCAAAACACAAGAAACCAAATTGATCATGTTGTAATAGATGGAAGGCATTCATCCAGCGTACATCTAGTACGATCGATCCGAGGAGAAACATAGATTCGGATCATTACCTTGTTGCAGCAAAGGTTCGCAACCTTTTGAGTAATGCAATGATCTGACACTGCATGGAAGCTGGACATTGAAAAGCTGCAAACACAACAAATGGCAGTGGCATACTCCACTCGACTGACCCAACCGCTTGATGAAAGCACTCCTCCAAACTATTGCCCACTCAATGGAAAATGCCGCGAAATCCGTACTTGGGTACCGGAAGCCTCCTCCTAGAAACCGTACGACCAAGAGTGTCGAGATGCTACTGAAGCCAAGAATACGGCATATAGAGCAACCCTGCAATCAGTAGCAACAGATGAAGGAAAGGTAACGGGAGAAAAGGAGAGAGGAGAAACGTCTATTCCGCAGAAAGAAAAAGGAAATGGAAAGACGTGAGTGTGAGCGAATTGAGATATACAGGAGTCAAAATGAAGTCCGGAAATTCTACCAAAGAATTAAACATCAAACCGATGGCTTTGGTGCAGGGACAAAGAAGGAAATCTGGTAACTGACACAGATAACATGTTAAGGATATGGAAAGAACATTTTACCCAACTGCTAGTGTCCGGCGTTGGTGGCGAAGAGGATACCGCAAAACCAATCCCTGATGATGGTATAGCATGTTTACCTCCTAGTCAGAATGAGTTCCAAGTAGCAGTGACCCGGCTAAAGAACAACAAGGCAGCAGTAGCCGACGGGTTACTCGCTGAATTATTAAAGACCGGAGGCGACACACTGATAAGGCGTATGCATCAGCTTATCTGCTCAATCTGTCTAAAATAAAGCATACCCGATGATTGGAACCTCAGCACACTATGTCCCTAACACAAGAAAGGAGACAAGACGGAATGTGCCAACTACAGAGGAATAAGTCTCCTCCCCATCGCATACAAGATACTCTCGAGCGTACTGTGTGAAAGATTTATCCCTAAAGTCAATTAAATAATTGGGCCCTATCAATGCGGCTTTAGACCTGGTAAATCAACCCTGGACCAGATATTTACACTGCGCCAAATCCTTTGTTGACTACAAAGCCGCCTTCGATACTCCTTGACATTCAAAGGTATTTCCAGCCATATCTGAGTTTGGTATCCCTGCAAAATTAATAAGACTCTGCAGGATGAAACTTGCTGATACGCGTTCCTCAGCAAGAACTAGGAAAAAATCTCTCCGAACCATTTAATACTAAACCAGATTTTAGACAAGGAGACAGCCTATCGTGTCATCTCTTTAATATTCTGTTGGAGAAGATAATACGAGATGCAGATGTGAATAGATGTGGCACACTAATCACAAGAGAACACATACTACTCGCCTATGCCGACGACATCGATATCATAGGTCAGTCATCGGAAGTAGTAACTGCAGCCTTTGAAAGAATCGAAAGAGAGTCAGTGAAAATGGGTCTGGCAGTTAATGGAGATAAGACGAAATGGATGGTTTCAACTCCAAAAAAGCCTTGCACAACCGAGCAGACAAAGAAAATGGAGAAAGTTGGGAACCACAACTTTGAGACAGTCAATAACTTTATCTACCTCGGCACCGCCGTAACCGAAAAGAATGACTCCACTTTTGAGATTAAGCGAAGAATAATACTGGCAAACAGATGCTACTTTGGACTAAGTAAGCAGTTCAGAAACAAAGCCACCTCTCTACAGACGAAGATTACACTATACAAGACACTGATACTACCCGAGCTCTTATATGGTTCTAAAGCATGGGTACTTGTGAAAGCAGATGAGACAGTACTTGGAGTGTTTGAAAGAAAGCTTCTTCGTAAAATATATGGACCAGTTTGCGATAATGGATCTGTATGGGCTGTATGAAGAGCATAGTTACACGCACCAAAATACAACGGCTGCGTTGGCTAGGTCATGTTGTCAGAATAGATGAAGAAAAACCAGCAAAGAAGTCTTTTGAATGCAAACACGGTAGTACACGAAAAACGGGAAGACCAAACGCCCGTCCCGACGACCAAGTGGTGGGAGACACCTCAAAACTTGGTGCCAGAGATTTTAGAATGAGTGCAGAAGATCGAGGCGCTTGGAACGTTATTCAACGTTCGGCTAGTGGAACAAATATTGTGTCATAGCCAATTAAAGTAAGTAAAGTAATTAATAACATCACCATTTGGTTTCAAAACAAAATGTTTTCAGGCTACCACGTATTTTCTAGGCTACCACGTGATTTTCCCCACAACTCCGAACATTCCTCGGGTATTTTGTATGCGGATGATTCCCTTTTATACTCTCACAATGAATCGCCAGCATGTGCTTTGGTCCAAGTCTCGCAATACCTCCATGAGGTTAAAAATTTTTATGATAAATGGGGTATAAAGATAAATACTTCAAAATGCGAAGCCATTTGCATAAGAAATGCATCGGGAAAATGCAAGCGCTTTGTTGTACCTGAGAGCAAATCCTTGAAGCTATTTTTAAATGGCATTGAAATTCCATTTAAAGAGAAAGTTAAATATTTGGGTGTAGAGTTTAACAAACTTTTTAAATTCAACGTACACGCGCGGAAGGTCCGTAATAAGGCCCAGGGAATATTCGCATCGTTTCAAAAAATTCTTGGATACAAATCTTTGCCTGTAAATACGAAACTTTTATTGTACAAGACTTGTATTAGGCCTGTTATCTTATATGGTTTTCCAGTTTGGTTCAGTATATCCCCCATTGTTATGAAAGAACTTGAGATATTTGAGCGGAAAATTTTGAGACTTTGCATTGGGAAGAATTTTAAGCGCATTAACAGAAGATATTCAAATAATTTCATTTATTTGAATTCCAAGTTGAAGCGGCTTTCTTCCTATGTGTGTGATCTTTTGGAGAAATTCAATTTAAGATTAGGGCTTCATGAGAATTCTCATATGATTGACGCTATGAATAGTCAGGCGAACATTGGTTGGTATAATGCTCAGTATTTATCTCCCTTGGGATATATAAATGAACCTGAATCGGGTACTATCGCTTTTTACGAAAAGGCACTAGCCGGCACTCACCGTGGGTAGCTACATCTTAACCTACTTTTCCTTGTTTTTTTTTTTTTTGTTTTTTTTTTTTTTTAGTTATAATTGTTATTATTTTTTGTTTATTTTATTATTTGTAGCTTTAAGTTCAAACCCTAGATTAAGATTTTTCTATTTAATGTAGTAGTCTCGGGAGCAAGGACGTCAATAATTCTAATTTCATGTATCCATATTACATTTTACCTTTTATGCTAAAGCCAGGTGCTGAAACTACCTAATATGTTATTGCGATAATACATTATAGTCATAAGTTTTCTTTATTATGTTTCTAATTCTACTTCAATGTTTAAAAAAAGACTCAATAAATATAAACTAAAAAAACTAAACTAGGCTACCACGCTTTGATCGTCTCGATTTTCTGAGTCAAACTATCCATGTTCCTCTATCTGTCGAAATCACGATAGCGGTCGAACGCGTAGAGCCAGCCGTTGAAATTTTCCACAGATACTTCATATTGATGTAGGTCATTGGGTATTGCAAATGGGCCATATCGGTTCAGACTTGGATATATCTCCCATATAAACCGATCTCCTGATCTGACTTGTTAACCCCTTACGAGCCGTAATTTTTGTCCAATTTGGCTGAAATTTTACATAAGTGTTCTGTGTTATGACTTCCAAAAACTGTGCCAATTACGGTTCAACTCGGTCTAGAACCTAATATAGCTCCCATATGAACCGATCTCTAGATTTGACTTCTTGAGCCCCAGAACCCGTAATTTTTGTCTGATTTGGCTCAAATTTTGCACATAACTGTATTAAGTATGGTCTAAATCGGTCTATAACCTGATATAGCTCCCATATAAGCCGATTTCCCGATTTAACTTCTTGAGCCCCTGAAAGCCTCAATTTTCATCCGATTTGGCTGAAATTTTTTACATAATGTTCTGTTATGACTGTACGGTCCAAATCGGTCAAGAACCTGATCTCGATCTGACTTCTTGAGCCCTAATAAGCCACGACTTTTATTCGATTTGGCTGAAATTTTGCATGTAGTGTTCTGTTATGACTCTCAATAACATGGACTCCCATATTTAAGCAGAATCCATGGTGGTGGGTTCCCAAGATTTAGCCCGGCCGAACTTAGCACCCTTTTACTTGTTATATCCTACAACACCACTGTGGAACTGGGTATTATAACTTTGTGTATTTGTTTGCAACGCTAAGAAGCAGAAGATCTAGACCCATTGATAAGTATACCGATCGGCTTAGAATCACTTCCTGATTCGATTTAGTTATATCTGTCTTTCTGTCCATATGTGATTGTAATCAAGGAGAAGGTCGCATTTATTGTCCGATTGTCACAAAATTTGGCACATGCCACTTCTATGGCCCTAGGACAAATGCTATTGATTTCTAACAAAATCGGTTCAGATTTAGATATAGCTCCCATATATATCCTTCATCCGATATAGCTTTTTAAGGATGTAGAAACCACAATTCTACAAAATTTAATGTGAGGTGTTTTATAGGGTGATTTCTTGAGAGCTATAGGAAAGTTAAAAAAAACATAGAATTCAGGAAAATGCATGAAATCGTTATTTTAATCGACAGTATGGTCCATATAATTTAATGTTTGATGATTATTTCATGCAAATGTAGACCGTGACTGCGCCTCAATGGTCCATCCGCTCAGTCCAATTTTGGCATACTCCTTCCAACATTTCGTCCGGTATCTCACGAATAAATGCTTCAATGTTGTCTTCCTATGCGTCAATTGAAGCGGACTTGTCTGTATAGAAACCAGCTTTAACATAGCCCCACAAAAATAGTCTAAAGGCATTAAATCGCACGATCTAAGTGGCCAATTGACCGGTCCTGAATGTGAAATTAAATGTTTACCAAACTCGCCTCTCAATAAGTCCATGTGTGGCATATGGCACCGTCTTGTTGAAACCACATGTCATGCAAGTCAAGCTCTTGTATTGGGTTGCCCAAAAAGTAATTGCGGATTTTTTAAAAGAAAGTAAATGCATTTTTATTAAAACTTTGAATGAACTTTAATCAAATATACTTTTTTTACACTTTTTTCTAAAGCAAGCTAAAAGTAGCAGCTGATAACTGACAGAAGAAAGAATGCAATTACAGAGTCACAAGCTGTGAAAAAAATTGTCAACGCCGACTATATGAAAAATCCGCAATTACTTTTTGGGCAACCCAATATTTTGGGTACAAAAAGTTGGATATTCTCTCACGGTAGCGCTCACCATTCACAGTTACGTTATGATTCGCATCATCTTTGAAGAAGTACGGTCCAATGATGCCACCAGCCCATAAACCGCACCACACTGTGACTTTTTCTGGATGCATTGGTAGCTCTTGCAGTGCTTCTAGCTGATCTTCACTTAAAAATCGATAATTTTGCTTATTTACGTATATTGAGCCAAAAATGGAAAAAAATGCAAGCCATAAAAAGGAAGTATTGCGCGATGAAGTTTCTTAACTTAGCACGCATTTTGATAATAATATTCAATAATTTGCAAGCGTTGTTCGTTTGTAAGTCGATTCATGGTTAAATTAAAGACCAAACTTTTGACAGTGAAAAAATAAACGTGAAACGTGCATGAGCTGTTTATACCAGTATTGCCAAAAATATAATAGGTACAAAATCACCCTTTATATAGGAGCTATATCCAAATCTGAACCAATTTTTTCCAATTTCAATAGACTTCGTCTCTACGCAAAAAATGTATGTTCCGTGTTCGACCCAGAACGGTGGTGCTCAATTCATATATATTCTTATTCTCTTGACTTCAGACTTTGTTGAGACAGCAACGAATGAGTGTACACATTATATTATACCCTCCACCAATGATTGGGTGTATACTAATTTCGCCATTCCGTCTGTAACGCATTGAGATATTGCTCTGAGACCCACAAAGTATATATATTCTTGATCGTATTGACGTTCAAAGTCGATTTAGCCAGGTCCGTTCGTCTATCTGTCGAAAGTACCCTAACTTTCGAAGAAGTAAAGCTAGGTCTTTAAATTTTGCACAAAAACTTCTTATTAGTGCAGGTAAGTTGAGATTGTAAATGGGCCAAATCGGTTCATGTTTTGGTATCGCTGCCACATACCGATTTTTAATCTCGCTTATTGACTTCTTGAAACTCTAAAGGACGCAATTCTTATCCGATTTGGCTGACATTTTGCACGTAGCGTTTGGCTGACATTTTGCACGTAGCGTTGTTGGTGACTTCCAACAACTGTGCTACATATGGTCTCAATTGGTTCATAACCCAATGCAGCTCCCATATAAACCGATATACCGATTTGAATTCTTGAGTCTCTGGAGGACGCAATTCTTATCCAATTTAGCTGAGGCAATCCCATGGCAGCCGGTTGTACGTACCGGATTGACCCGATGGAGTACTTCATCGGCAAGGGCTGCCACCTCAGTGTATAACCCACTGCTACAACAACAACAATTTAGCTGAGACCTTAAACAATGACTTCTCATACGACCTTCAGCATACATGCCAATCGGTCTCATACCTGATATAGCTCCCTTATAAACCGATTTTACAAATGCACTTCTTGAACCTCTAGATGACGCAGTTCGGATCTGATTCGGCTGAAATCTTGCGCAAAGACTTCTCCCATACAAACCGATCTCCCGGTTATACCTCTTAAGGCTCTATAGCATTATCCAGAAATTTTCATTAATGACTTCTGCTATGATTTCCATCATTCAAATTAAATATAGCCCTAATTTGTCCTTCACCTGATAAAGCTCAAGTAGCATAGCAATTCTCATCCATTATCCTTTGTTTGTCTATAAAAAGAAAGAACTTGACAAATGGTATCCAAGGTGGAGGGTATACAAGATTCGGCCCGGCCCAACTTAGCACGCTTCTACTGTTCTGTTTTCAATCTAGACTCAATGTTTTCTTTTGATTTAATGCTAAACAGAATAGAAAACTTTACATAATTTTCTTTTTTCTTTCATTGAGAGTCATGGAGAAAATTTGAGTAATTTTAAGAGAGTGGCTCACGCATACAATCTCATTTTCATTTTGTGAACATCTGATTCAGAACCATTCCTTGCCAAGGACTACTTCCCCCAAAACTAAAAAAATTTCTGGTTTATATGCTTTTTGTGTGTGTTTACCTAATACTAAACCACTAATATTTTTAAAGGACGAATTTAAATATGACAGATTATCTCGTTGAAATCTGACATTAACATCATCCTAACAGTGTGCTACAGTTTACAAATGTATTCGTTTTAATAACAAAATTATATGTTATATTTACAACAGCCCAAAAATATGTTACAAACTTTAATACGAAAATATTCCAGAGATGAATGCACGGAATGCTCCAAATCTTAGCATAGATAAATTAAAGATAATGATTTTGTAGTTCCCAAATAACCTGATTGATGGCGCTTGTGAGAATAGATAAATGGGAGCACTTAGATTAGTGCATGCCTTAAGTGAACAATATTTTTTTCCGGGATATTGGTCTCTATCGGGTAAGGATGTTGAGAGAGCCAAAACTACTCACTATTCTAAATTTTGTTAATTTGCTTTATGGGTTCTAATACAACACACCATATAAATACAGTTCGATCTTGACCGTACTCGGCACAGGTATCGAGGGGCCTAATTCAACTCAAGGCCACCGTGGAACAGAGGTAAGCCTGTCCGCCTTTGATGCCGAAAGCCTGGTTTTCTCATTCGAAAATTTAACTTTCTTACTACGTAAGAAAAATATATGTGAACCTGTCTCCAATTTACACATAGGCATACTGCGGGCGGACAGGCACACGGGCATCGTTAAATCTTCTTAGAATTGTTACGACAATAAAGTATTGTTAGGGTCGGAAATGGATATTTCGATGTGTTTCAAACGGAATGACTAAATGAATATATGCCCCCTATTCTATGGTGGTGGGTACAAAAATGCAAAATCTACCAAAATCGAAATGGGTCCATCCGACCGAGCTTTAAGGTTGAAAGTATATCCTACCAAATTTGGTAGAAAAAGCCCAAAGGGGCAACGCTGGTTTAGTGTCTCGTGACTTCTGAGTATCTCGTGAGTTGTAGGCGTTTCGTAAATAATGAATTTTCTCGTGAGTGGCTCCTCCGTCGTAATTTTCTCGTGAGTAAAATTTATGTTTCGTGAGCGTTAGTCGATATAGAATAGCCATGTGTGAGTAACATTTTTTCTCGTGAGCATGAGCGAAAGTTCATTCACGTGAACATCTCTAACACTTACCGAACATGGCAACATGGGGGTGGGGCGGGCTCCCAGACTCTTGGCACCAGAATACCAGGATACCAAATCCTTGTTCTACTTCCAAATACATTTTTTTCGAGTTACATTTTACCAAGGTCGATAAATATGGTAGGCTTGTGAGGTGTTTTGGAGGTGGGCGGCCAACAAGACTCTTGGTCCTTAAAATATACATCAGTTTCCTGCTCTTATTTCAAATACCTTTAATTTGAGTTTCAGTGTGTAATGATCGGTCTGTATGACTGATTTTAAGGGGTTTTGTGGAAGGGTGGCCCCAGAAACTTTGGTGCAAATTTAAATACCATATTCGTATTCTACTCACCAAGATCTTTCATTTGAGTCCCCAATTGCTATTATCGGCCAATATGGGTGTTTAAAGGAGAGTTTAGGGTGGAAACGGCTCCCTAAATACTTGGACACAATTTTTAATATCAAATTCGTACTGCACCCTCAAATATCTTTCATTTGAGTTCCATATTGGCCCGATCGGTCCAATTTTATTTTTGGGCGGCGCCTTTGTGGTAAAAGGCAGGGTCCGCCCCCTTCCGATATCAGCAAATAATATGCGCATTACTTCTTCCAGACCGTATTCGTAATCTACTCTTGAATACATTTCACTTGAGCCCCATATTGTCATGATCGTCCAAAATGCCTATTTAAAAGGGTTTTGTGGTCGGGGCGACTACCTAAGTACTTGGACCCAATTTTTAATATCGGTCCACTTTTATTTTTGGGCTTTGCTTTTGGGTAACCTACACAATCTGTGGAAATTTCAAGAAAATCGGTTCAGCCGTTTTTGAGTTTATACTGAACAAACAAATTTACAAACTCGCTCCCAAATTCCTTTTACTTCAATCTCACATTGACCTATATGTTCGTTTGGGATTCTTTGGATGCAGGGCGGCTCCCCAGACAGTTGAGTCCGAAATTCTTTTGGCATCCTTTTCCCCAACACATTTGCCCATTCTGTGTTGATGGGTACAACAGAACATAATGAAGTATTTAAAAATATTCCCTTTGAAAGTTTAAGGCTTAAATCAATCAACCCTAGAGATGGGTTTCTGCTGGGCAAACAACCAATGCTTGAGTATTTATTGGGTTAATACCCAATAACGATGTCTCGGAATTTCCTCTCGGCCACTAGCACATCCGAGGGGGATGGCAGTTCACTGAAGCATCGATTGGTATACTCTCTGAAGCCAGCCCAATCGGCCTTCTTCTGATTGATAAACGTCCGGCGTTCAGAGATTATGAAGTCGGGCGGTCGGTCGATGGTGGGAATTATGGGGAGAGGGTCTGACCCCAAAGAGATGACTGCCTGCGAGGATACGTCACTCAGAAGATCAGGGGATGCAATGGATATGTCTGGCGAGCTGCTGCACCTCCTACTAATTCTAGTGGGGGCATCCTCATTCACCGTGCAAAACGTGGATCCTTCAATCTGCTCTGCCAAAGCTATACCACGCTGGTCGTTACCTATGGGAGAATGCCATGAAGTGTGATGCGCATTAAAGTCCCCCAGGACCAGACGATTATGGCCAGATAGTAACCCACATATGTCGGGGTTGTAAGCTTGGCCATTAAACGGGACACAGCTACCAACCGGCGGTATGTACACGTTGTATAGCTCTATCTCGGCAGTACCGAACCTGACTGCTATCTCCATGCACTCCATGTAGGGTTCACTAGCGCCAGGCGCAGGCGAGATGGGTCTACATTGCACGGAATGGTGTATCACGAAGGCCAATCCCCCACCTCCATTCCTTGAGCGATCCTTACGTAGTTTATTGTTGGCACGAAAAGCTTAATAGCAAGCTACAGGACGCGTCCACAGGTTGCGGATACCTGCAACGGCAGTCGCAGACAATCAGCGGTATCGAGCGGAAAGTCACAGTGAGAGGCCGGGCGGCACCGGCTTTTGCACAAATACTGAGTGGCTATGATGCTCGATATGACAAAGCGGGTTATTGGCGTCTTTAAATAACCAATGGCCACCCTTTTCCCTCGGCGATCGGTCCTTTGAACTGGAATGAGCTTGCTCAACTGCAGGAACTTGACGAGGATGGCCACCTTCACATGAAAATGTGGCTACAACAACAACAATGTATGCGGGAAGTCTCTTATAATAGATACAGATTTTATCCTTAGGATATGGAAAGGATATTTTTCCAGCAGGTGATATTCGATAGTAGCGACGATGGGGATTCCTCAAATCCAATCACTCAATAATTTTAGTAACCCCTTTTAAAGCTTATTTTACCTCTCCCTCTCCCAGTGTTGTTAAAATATAATTTGGACTTCATGTTTAAAAATGGAATTTTATTCCTTAAAAATATTTTTAATTTAGGTATGCGAATAAAAATATATTAACACAACTTTTGTAAAATTTAAAAAAATACAGGCCTTGCAAGTACTTAAACTAAGGAATATAATATTAAAAAAAAAACTTTTTTTTTAGTTTTCTTCAACACAAAACGTATACAAAATGTGAGCAATCTTTTCTATCAAAAGACATGAAAATGAATGGATTTGTCGTAGTAAAAATGAATTTTCAAAAAAAAAAATATATTTTTATCAAAATAAAAAAATTAGAATGTGATAAAAGTGTATCTCATAACGAATGCCTTCTTAGTTTTCACTAAAATATTTTTATTTTTAAAAGAAGATGAATGGACAAAGAGAGAGAGAGAGAGATACGGAAATTGAGAAGTTTTTCTTTTAGTTTTGAAAAAGCTCTGTAAATTGAGAGAAAAAATGTAGAAATTAATACATTTTGTTAAGTTTATTTATTTTACATTTGTTTCGATGTATAAAAACAATAAAATAATTAGCAATAGATTAGTTTTATAAATACAGTTTGCAGAGTTATTGGTCTTTGTAGATAGGATCTCATGTCGTTATAAAAAATAGAGTTTATGCGTTATTATTATTATTTGTTTTATGTATAACTTAAATGACTATAAGCGGCGTTTATTTTGTTTTGTAGTTGTTAAATTAAATTTTATATATATGCATATATACAAACAGTGTTTTCGGATAGGGGAGGTTACGAGTTTAGGAAACATGTTTTTTTTCAGCCGATTAAGCGGAACCCATCAATGTTTCATTGCCCAGCATTTCTCGTGACACCAAAGCGCCGGGCGCAACTCGTGTTCGAGATCGCGGTCGACTCAGTTGTGCTCGTCGTTCGGCTCCGGCCGGTCGTTGTCTTCTTTGCTGTCGACTATTGCGATTGCCAAAAGCTGAACCAGTCTGTAGTGCTTCTAGCAAACTATCCATGACACCTTCTTGGGCATGGGCAGCATCCATATCGACCAAAGCCAATTTACGCTGCTGCCTTTCCATTTGTTCGCGAAGCGATTGTTCACGAGCCTCCTGTAGGCGTCTCTTCTTTTCCTCCTCTTCACGTTGGCGTACGATTTCCTGGTGAGCATGTACAAAGGCATCCTTAAAGGTTTTTATATCGACAAAGAATTCCTCCATGGTATATTTAGCGGGATCAAATGCAAAGTACTCGCCAAGCTCTTTGTAAAGTTTCTCCATTTGCACTTGCATTTTACCTAAAAATAGAAAAACAATGCAAGTTATTACAACAGTGACATTTTATTTAAGATTAGCGCAAGACGATAAGCAATCCCTGCACGGGATAGCTGTGAGATTCACACAGTCTGGAACTTTTTTGAGTTCCAATCTGTGTGGTGCTCACAGCTGTCACGAGACGCTTAGCTGCGAGCTCTCAGGTGCGTACAAAAGTTGCAAATAGTGTAATGCTCCATACGGAGTAGCTGCAATTGCAGTCACGGACAATCAACGGTATCGAGCGGATAGTCTCAGTGAGAGGCCGGGCGGCACCGCATCGTTCTCGATATGTCAAGGCGAGTAATTAGCACCTTTCAATAACCAATGGCCAACGTGTTTCCGCGGCGATCGGTCCTTTGGACCGGAACGAGCTTGCTCACCTACAGGAACTTGACGAGCATAGCCATCTCCGTATGCAAATGTGGCTACAACGTCAACGACGTCGATAAACAATCTAAAAGAAGTATTAGACAATAGGTCTGATCGCGTACTTTTCCTGTAGCTACATTTACATTTTTTGATATCCGAAGGGGGCGAGGACGCTCCCCCTTACCCCAATTTTCAAAAACGCCAGATCTCGGAGATTTAAGCGAAATTTTGCATACCACCATATGGTACCCCAAAAACACAAAATTGGTATACAATTTTGGGGTCAACTTACTTGGGGGGACGCCCCATCTCAAAACCCACACGAACGGACATGTTTACCGACTAGGACAATATGTGGGGGGTCCCCCACCCCCAATAACACCACCCAACAGGACACTTTTACCGCTTTGCAAATGAGAGGTATATAAGAGCAGAGTACGAACTTGGCATAAAAATGTCACCCTTAGTGTCGGGGGATTCTCCACCCCCAGAAACACCACCCAACAAGACACTTTTACCGCTTTGGGCAATATGGGTATCAAATGGGAGGTATTTAAGAGTAGAGTACGAACTTGGCATAAAAATGTCATCTTAAGGGTCGAGGGGTTCCCCGCCCCCAAAAACACCACTCAAACCAAATCGGGACATAACTACCAACCGGCGGTACATACACGTTGTATCTCTGCAGAACTGGACCTGATTGGCATCATGATACATTCCATGTAAAGGTCACAAACGACAGGCGCAGGCAAGATTTGTCTATATTGCATGGAATGGTGTTTTACGAAGGCCAATCCTCCACTCCTGTGGGATCTGGTTCTAAGTCGAGTAGGATTGGCTGGGCAGTCAAATAGGTATCGTGTTGGCTCTGGTTACAATCGGGACCGACGTCTAACACATTGCCATCATCTACTGGCACGCAGTTGAGTCACAACTACTATGGTTTCCCGAGGGAGGCTAACTTCTTCAAGTGCAATGGGTGGCGGTCGATCTTGAGCTGTTCACCACTTCTGCTACCGCGTCTGCGTAAATTACATTCAGACCCGCCGCCTGATTAAGAGGGTTTCTCTTGTAGCGCTAAAACTCACGCTCTTGATCAAGTAGATCCATCTTGATATCTCTGGGTGATGAACACCTATCCAGAAGGTGGTGTTTGGGACTGTATCTGCGATATCAACCCAGTAAATACTGTTTAGACAGCATATAGTTGTGTCTTCGCATGGGTAGGATCTTGGTTTCCTGATGGAAGTAGTACACAAGAAAATTGACGAGTCAGCCCATCGCAGTACATAGGACAGATAGAGATCTGATAGATCTCAATGTTATTTCACTGCGTGTCAAAAATGTCAACAGTTATAAGAAAATTACGAGTATATATGCCAATTTTCGTAACAATCGGTTGACAAAAGACAACATTATTGTACAATAAATTACTGAAAATCGAACGATCACATATATCTAAATCCAAACCGATTTCGACCAAACTTTTTAGATATTGTGTTAGCCGTTAGGAAAGCGTTGTGCAAAATTTACGCAATATTGGTCAATAAATGCGCTTTCAGTGAAAATCTAGAAGTGAAAATCGTGAGATTTGTATATATGGGAGCTGTATCCAAATCTTTACCGACTTCTATGAGATTTATCAGTAATGTCGAAAATCATGAAAAAATTCTTCCTGTCAAATTTTGAGAGAATCGGTTTACAAATGACCATATTATTGCAACATTGCTCATATAGCTCACATATCTCTGTGAGCTATATCTTAATCTGAATCGATTTCGAATCGAATAAAAAAGTGATTCTGAGTCGATCGGTATACTTATCAATGGGTATAGCTCTCTTCCTTCTGGGTGTTACAAACAAATGCACCAAGTTATAATACCCTATACCACAGTAGTGGTGTAGGATATAAATATGCCGTGTGAGAACGGGTAGAGAAATTTCTCTTTGAAATTTGGAATAGTTAGAGCTGAAGCGCTATCGAGATCGTGCGCAAAATTTCAAGGCACTAGGTGGCCCGGGCGCCTCGGCATTTCGAAAAATTGTTCGGGCTGCCAAATCTCCACTCCATTTGCGAAGTAATTTTTGGTTCGGTTTTCATTTATATGCATAACTTGAATTCGTGACAAAATTTGCAACGAATTCGCCGCAACAATCGTTCGAATCTGATTATTCAATGAAAAGTTATACAGTTTGGAAGCCAAAAAATGTGAAAAAAGTGTATTTTTGCATTTTTTGGTCAAAAAAAAAAATATTTTCATTGATTAGTCTTTATTGAAACAACTTGCTTAAATACCTTAATTTTTTCTTTTATTGTTTGTAAAAAGGACATATTGTAGATGCTTTTTAAGTGAAATTTTAACAAGATATGCCGACTTAAACGGATGCTATATGTACTACGAAATGGGCAATTTTTTATTATAAAAATGGAAGAACTCCTCGAGCTCGAAAATTCCAAACCCTAGGTCCTCCAATTGGGCAAATGTTTTTTTTACTCAAAATGTCCCCTAAACTCATGCAAAAAAATTTTTTTGCACCTCACAATATTTGTAGTCTCCACAGCAAATTTACTAAAAATAAAGTAGATTTTGAAACCATCATTGCCCGAAAGGGGTATTTTGGGGATTTTTGTTAAAAAGTCTTTAAAAATAGAGATATTGAGCTGAAACTTTGCACAGCTTCTTTTTCTCTTTTGTCCATAAGCAGGTTAAGTTCGAAGATGGGCTATATCGGACTATATCTTGATATAGCCCCCATATAGACTGATCAACCGATTTAGGGTCGTAGGCCCATAAATGCCACATTTACTATCCGATTTTGCTGCAATTTGTGACAGCCATGTGTTAGGCCAATCGATATCCTTTTCAATTTGGCCCAGATCGGTCCAGATTTTGATATAGCTGTCATATAGACCGATCTCTCAATTTAAGATTTTGGGCCCATAAAAGGCGCATTTATGGTCCGATGTCGCCGAAATTTGGGACAGTTAGTTTTGCTTGGCTCCTCGACATCTTTCTGTAATATGGCACAGATCAATCTAGATTTGGATATAGCTGCCATATAGACTGATCCCTAGATTTAAGGTCTTGGGCCTATAAAAAGCGCATTTATTGTCCAATTTCGCCAAAAATTTGGGAATTTGATTTGTTAGGCCCTTCGCCAGCCCTCTTTAATTTGGCCCAGATCGATTTATATATAGATGTCATATAAACCGACCTCTCGGTTTAACGCCTTTTACTTGTTCGAAATGCCGAGGTGACCAACTTTAGGGTCCTGCCTAGAGGCGCCCGCACAACTTAGGGCCTTGCACTCGATCTCGATAACACCTCAGCTCTAACTACTACGAATTTCAAAGAGATATCTCTACACGTTCTCATACGGCATATTTTACTGGTTTTTTGGATTTTCTGTGCTGTGCGTCGCCTCTCGATAGGTAGGAGTTGGGAAGTTGAAATTAAACTGAGAAACGAGCTTCAAAATACGACTGAATGCGATGCGTAAGAGGAGATTGGATCGTGATGATTAGTCTGGGATCAGGGATCAGACAGTTATGCCGTGCGTAGAATAATGAAGAACGTACTCAGCGACGGTACTGATCGCGTGGCAAGGGGAATGCGCCGAGAGAGGCGTAAGTAGTATGACGTACTCAATCTAATGCCTTTGCGCCTATGTTTTGAGAGAGCGGCACGAAGTTGTCCCCTTGCACTTAAGTAGTTGTGAAACTGGAGTTACCCGTACTTTGGATTGGATACTCTATCGTTTTGTTGGCAGCTTTGGGGTATATTAGACAAGATTGACTATGTACCATAGGAGTCTTTCCTCGCTGAAGGAATTGTAGGTTTTTCTCTAGGAGGGTGATATGGGATACACCATCTTCCCCTGGACCATCTGTATACACGGACATAATTGGTATGAATAAGAATCTTTAAGTTCTTATGAATGAAGGCTCTAAAGCAACATGTCTTCTTCTATTATTGCAAATTGCAAATTTTGCCCATGAACATTCCGCTAAAGAACAGGGGCAAACTTCTCACATATCAATGAGTGCAGTCCGATTTAAGTTAAAGCTCAATGATAAGGGGCCTCCGAACGGCGTGCCGCAGTGCGACACCTCTTTGGAGAGAAGTTTTACATGGCATAGTACCTCACAAATGTTGCCAGCATTAGGAGGGGAAAACCACCGCTGAAAATTTTTTCTGATGGTCTCGCCAGGATTCGAACCCAGGCGTTCAGCGTCATAGGCGGACATGCTAACCTCTGCGCTACGGTGGCCTCCACCTGTGTTGATTAAAACTCAAGACCAAGTAAAGTTGACTTTTTTTACAAAGTTTTTATTATTTTTTTTTTAATCCAATATTTGGTACTTTCGTTGGAAAACATCATCAGGATAAACCGCGCTTACGCTTTGGTTGTTTTCGTTGCAACGAAACAGCGGCTTAATCACAGAGCATAGAGAAAAGCTCTGTGATTAATTTTGTATTGTTAGCGCTTTTTATCCCAAATGATGTCCTTCAGTGAAAGGACGAAATATTGGATATAAATAAATACCAAAAAGATTTTGTGAAAAAAATCAACGATACTTGGCCTCGAGCTTAAGAATTAATCTACAGAGGAATAAGAATATATAACAATACTCGTTGGTGTTGCATTTCTTCCACTATCATTTCTTGAAATCAAGCTGTTATACCCCTTGAATTCACATGATTATTGCAGATTGCAACTAAAGACTTGCTTACAGTTGTTTCCACTTACCCAACACATCGACTTGTTGCCTGCAATCCGATGCAAATTTACTCATCACCTCGGAAAACTTGTCATCCTCACATTGTGGCACTTTGTTGTTTTGTAAATCGGTTTCCAGATTCTTCACCGCTGCATTAATTTGCCTCATAGATTTTTGAATGGCATCGATGTTGACACGAGAAGCTTTATCCACATGGGTCATATCATCGTAGAAGGACAAGGCATCGGGGAATTTCTTCTCCACCACATCGACTAAGTAGTGTAATAGAGTCTGTTTGTTCTCCGCATCCTTTGTGTTGGTCAATTTGGTCAGATAAGAAATTTCAAAACCATATGCTAATTCATTTTTCGAACCAGAATTCATGAAGTTGCCCATAAGGAGAATGAGTTCAAGTATTTTGGAGAATTTTTTGTTATTTCGTATTTCTTCGCAGGCAGCTGTGCCCGCCACAATATCGGGTTTGATGTCTTGGACCATGTCAGTAAATGTTAGCTTAAAGTTCAGATTGTTCAAGCGAGGCGACAGACGCTTAATTTCACCTGTGTTGAGAAAATTAATTAACAAATTCTGTTATGGAATATTAATCGAACTCACCGATTGTTGCAGCGAATTGTTCAATGGCCGGCAATGGTTCACCCTTCGCCTTGATCTCTTGCAAACGTTTCAATTGATCTGGAGGTGGTAGATATTGTATGAGTTGTTGCAGAATATTGGAAGACAAAATCTCAGTATCACAGCGTAATAGGTTCAACTTTATCTGATCATATGACAAGTGTTTGAGGGATCCTCCCAAGAGAATTGAAAGATTTTGTGCCGATTTGGCATCCAGCACACGCAAATCGACAGTCTTTTTTGTGAGCGTTGTTGGTTTGTCCACAGAATCCTTTTGATCCTTCTTTATGGGCTTCGAAGAGAATTTCAACGAGAGTTCGGCAAGCATGTCGTCCGAAGCCAACTTTTCTTCTTGGCACTTAACCCAAAATGATTTTTCCGACATCTTTTGGGGGACAATGGGTTTCCAGTTGGCACGTTTCATGGGGTTCTTTGCTTCCCACTTCTTCTTAGGCTTCAAGCCATGAGGCAGCACAGGCGCCATGGGTATAAGCATGGGTGGCGGTGGGGGACCTCCCGCCATGCCAGGCATAGGTGGGGGTGGGGGTCCTCCCATACCTGGGAAGGGTGGAGGTGGAGGAGGTCTCGGTCCACCGCCCATACCTGGCATTGGTGGTGGAGGAGGTGGTGGTGGTCCTCCCGGACCGCCCATTCCCGGCGGAGGCGGAGGAGGTGGAGGCATTCGCACTCCTCCTCGAGGAGGCGGCATTGGTATATTAACCTTTGGCAATTTGCTTGGCGATCCAGCCACAGCTCCATTTGCCTCCATTAGTTTTATTTTCTCTTCCAAATGTGCCACCTTTGCTTCAGCCTCCTGTTTGGCAATTTCCAATTGGCCGATTTTCTTTTCATATTCCTCCGCCCGTTTGGTTTCTTTGGCCTTGGTCTTCTCCACAATGTCGTCCAACAACAAAGAAGTGTCTATATTGAAATTTCGATTTTCGAAATTGGGATCACAATATCCCTTGTGAAATACAATTTGAGATATGCACTCCTCGATGAGTTGATAGTAGGCTGGCCGGTAGTAGAAATCATCGCGTATATACAACAGATGTTGCATTATCGACAGGAAATATGGCTCCGCCCGAGTGTCGGTAACTAAGTTCTTAACCACCTCAAAACAGTCCGTCACGTCCTCCATGTTGTAGCTGACATTTTCGAAACGCTGGATAAATTCTTCGAAGTCATCTTCTCGAATTTCATTGAAAATTTTAAAATGCTGTTTCAACGAATCATTGTTACTGGCCTCCACCATCCTCTTGAAGTCATCGAATTTCGCATACAGACCCATACGCATAATTTCGCAACGTAAATGCAGACGAAAATTCAGCTCATTTGGAGTATTTGTGAGAGTATTGATGAAAATTAAGCTATGGCACGCCAGTTCTCTTCGTGGGTCATCCTTTTCCGGTATGAATAACGAATCGACTATGGGTCGAAAACGTTCACTGGATTTGTAAGAAGTTGAGGCTGCTGTTGTTATAGCCCTCAGCACCTTATCATAGCCATTGCGTTCGTGCACCAGACAAAACGAAGCCAACAATTTGACGGCTTCACACATAGTGGTGACCTTACGGGGATCCAGAGACTGTGCCAACAGCAGTACAACCTGGTGTTGATCGGGTGTTAGAACTAAATTTAAACCCCATGTGTTATTCATGATGGCCTTGAGACAACGAATACATTCCAATTCGATGCGATCGTATAAACGATCCCTTTTGCATCGACTCATCATTTTGATGACTTCATCAATGCCATCTTCGCCGAACTCTTCAATCCACGATAGGGGATTGTTGGTGAGCGCCACCCGCAAGCTTTCCAGGCAGGCATAGATTTTAGGCTCACTGTGTTCACTATTGCGCAGGTATTCGATGTAGTCAAGAGGTTTTTCAAATTTTGAATTCGCTCGATGTTCCAAAGAGTTTTTGCCTGTAAAGAAAGAAAATATTCAATACGTTCTGCTGTTATGTTGTGAATCTTATAATAACGACAAATCAGTGGTATGTATGATGTGACGGCTATATCAAAACGAGGACATAGTACTTAAAAACGTCAATATATAGTTTGAAACGAAATCGATTGACAAATGAGACTTAACTTTAGATGATAACGATAAATTAACTTTAGGTGAAATACAAGCAGCAGGAGCCGTTGTATTCTCAGCTCCTTATAAAAAGTCCTTCTCAATGCGACCTAGAAAATCAAAAAGATATTCACACTATGACAAATCCGTCATACAATTCCGGAAGTAATCATTTTTTCACTTAACTTAAAGGCACTATCTCACACATCCCAGGGGAATTGGAATCTGTGGTATGCTATTGGGTTGCCCAAAAAGTAATTGCGGATTTTTTAAAAGAAAGTAAATGCATTTTTAATAAAACTTAGAATGAACTTTAATCAAATATACTTTTTCACACTTTTTTTCTAAAGCAAGCTAAAAGTGACAGCTGATAACTGACAGAAGAAAGAATGCAATTACAGAGTCACAAGCTGTGAAAAAATTTGTCAACGCCGACTATATGAAAAATCCGAAATTACTTTTTGGGCAACCCAATACTAACGACATCTAAACTATGTCTTCTTGATGAGGCTCGAAGAACGAAGTCACAAAGTGGGGATGGGGAACATTCAGCAAAATTATGTAAACAAATCTAGACTTGAAGAGATCTACCGTTTTGTTGTCGTCGGCTAGAACAGAAGTCTCAGTCATTGTGTCCGTCATGACAGGTCACTGTCTGATAGGAAAACATGCTGACGAATTGAAGGTTGCAAGTAACAACTTCTACAGAAGCTGTGAGGACGTCGAGGAAGAAGAGACAATAGAACATTTGCCGTGTCCGCACTGACAGTCAGAAATAGGTAGTTCCTGTGATATCACAATGGATGGAAACGTCCAAGTGAGTCTGATGGCAGACAGGCCAAATGCTTTGTACGTCGTCACAAGTGCTGCCGTAAGTGAATTGAGGACCTCGTGGTGGAGGTGGTTCACATGAGAACTGAGGAGACGGCCCGTCGCAGTTTGAAAGGCGGCATTCTGGCATATCTGAATATTATTCCACCGCTGATGAAACCACACTCGCTGCATAACTTACCACAGTCCGGCCAAATGCTTTGTACGTGGTCACAAATGCTGCCGGTAAGTGAATTGAGGACCTTGTTTCTACTTTTGACTTATGGGATGGAGGATAGATAGAGGTTAAACAGTACCGTAGATATCACCCCACCTTGGGGAACTCCCTGTTTCACTCTACGGTGCTTCGACTTCTGATCCCTTAATTCCACAAATGAATGGCGATCACACAGATAATTTGCAACCCAGCGTTTCAGTCCTGGCTGGACGTATTGGGGATGTCCTCAAAGCATAGTTTGGCATGGCGAATCGAGGTTAAACAGCACCGTAGATATCACCCCGCCTTGGGGAACTCCCTGTTTCACTCTACGGTGCTTCGACTTCTAATCCATTAATTTCACAAATGAATGGCGACCACACAGATAATTTGCAACCCAGCATTTCAAATGTGTGCGGTGATGGCATGCAAAGCAGATGTTGTGCTATACAGTCTTCGAAATCTGTGATGCTGCTCGGCGAATGGAAATTCTCGTACGAGGCTCGGAAGGAGTAGTCTCTCAAGCGTATTGGCTACTGGTGAGAGAAGGGAGATCGGTCTGTACGACTCCCCCTTACTCGGGTCCTTTCCAGGTTTCAGTACCGGAATCACTCTGCCCATCTTGCAGACATCGAGTACTATAAGAGTTTTCAAAGACAGGTTAAGGACAGTAGTAAGGTATTAAACTCCAGTTAAAACCCGATTCTTCAGCGTCAATGTAGGGATTCCGTCGGGGCCCAACGCCTTGGATGACTTGGCGCCACGGAGGACATTCGTCTACTGTAGATTGTGATGGCTGTCCATCGGCTTGGAAACTACGGATTCGACGAATGGCTCTCCCGCAAGCCCTGTCACTCTCGGAATGCACAATTAGTTGACGGTTGAACAACCTGGCGCATTTCTTCGGATTAGTCACAGCTACGTCGCCAAAAGTGACTGAGGTCCTGTTCGAGGGTTCGAGAGTGACTTAACAGTAGACCACAGCTTGTCCAAGCCGGTGCCTAAATTATTCCGGCCGCAAATTCCGCTTATGTTATGTTGACTACCCTCTTTATATCTAGATTCAGCTCGCTGATTCTTGGGGCTAGTGGAGTCTGTGCAATGAATTCCATCACGTTCGTCTGCGAGTACCACTGCCTGCGCCGGGAAATTGGGCCGCACTTGGGGTATAGGAACGGCTGGTATAAACCGAGCGGTTGCTGCATTAATGATGTTTCCAAATTTCCTCTCGGCAACTAGCACATTTGAAATGGGCCTTCTTTTGATTGATTAACGTCTGGCGCTCAGAGGGTGGTCGGTCGATGGTGAGAATTATGGAAAGGTAGTCCGATCCCAAAGAAATTACGGCTTGTCAGGATACGTCACTCAGGAGATCAGGGGATGCAATGTTGTTGTTGTTATAGCAGTGTATTGTATACTGAGGCAGCAGCCTTTGCCGATGAAGGACTCGATCGGGTCAATCCGGTACGTACAACCGGCTGCCACGGGATTGCGAAATGTCTGGCTAGGTGCTCCTCGTAATCCTAATGGAGTCCTCTTTGGCAGAGCATAAATAAGTTATGCTCTGCCAAAGTTATGACCCGCTGGTCGTTACCTAGGGGAGAATGCCATAAAAAGTGATGCAAATTAAAGTCTCCTAAACCAGACGATTATGGCAAGACCACTTATGTTGGGCTTGTAAGCTTAGCTAGGTAGCTACTACCAACCGGCGGTATGTACACGTTGTATAGCTCTACTCGGCAGTACCTGACTGCCCTGACTGCTTTCCCCATGCACTCCATGTAAGGGTCACTAGCGCCAGGCGCAGGCGTATAGCTCTACTCGGCAGTACCTGACTGCTTTCCCCATGCACTCCATGTAAGGGTCCTTAGCGTCAGGCGCAGGCGAGATAGTTCTATACTGCACGGAATGGTGTATCACGAAGGCCAATCCCCCTCCATTCCTTAAGCGATCCTTACATAGCACATTGTATCCTCGACAAGGCTGCAGTCGTTGATCAGCTTTGCCTCCTGGATCGCTGCAACCAATATGTTCTTCCGAATCATAAAATTCACTATCTCGTCGATCTTGCCATTGCAAATCAATTGCAAAAAAAGATACACATAATATTGGGGCTGGGATGCTGCTGTTATGTATATTGCCGCACGGGAGAGGTCGGGGAGGTCACATAGTCTGACGAAGAGGACGCAAAAGGCGACGGCGACGACGCTTGTGACTTACTGCTGTCTATGCTCGCACAGCACCTTACAACATATTTAGTGTGACTATACTCCCGTAGTGACGTATGGAAATGTACCCACTCCATGCGCAGGTTACACCTCACCGACCGATGATGGAGGCGGTTCTGGCAAGCCGAACAGAACCGAGGTCCGGGGTACTTTTCAATCTCGGCACGGACCAGAAACGTGCAAAGAAGGCACTCCAGGGTGTGCCTCTCCCATGAACAAAAAAAAGGACGAACACGTACACTGAGGCGGTAGCCCTTGCCGATGGGGATTCCATCGGGCCAATCCGGTGCGTACAACCGGCTGCCATGGGATTGACGACTCTTTGTCCTTACATAGAACGTGGATGTCACGGAATAGGGATGTCATCAGCATGTAACTATGATTTTTAATGATTTTATATGAATCGGACCTGACATGAATTACTTTAAAAATCCTAGAATAACAAAAAAATTTCAACCAAAATGTCACGTATTTTGTTTAATTATCGCCTAACATGGATTTCCATATATAGCAACAAAGATTAAGAAAATAAATCTGCATAAATTCTCAGAACACTCATTCTTGCTTAAATAATCTTTATTTGAAATACATGTCCAATGAGTTTGGCAAAATTGCCTTACAAGCAATACAAACAGAATAATACACGAAATAGGTGCTTTTTTGGACATCGACTTGTTTAAAAACAAAAAGCTTCAAAAATCCAAATGTTGCAGAAACGGGCAAAACGTTTTTAAACATATATATAGCAGAAGTGGATAGATTAGTATGTCCGCCTATGACGCTGAACGCCTTGGGTTCGAGTACTGGCGAGAAAATCAGAAAAAAATTCAGCGGTGGTTATACCCTTTTAATGATGGAGACATTTGTGAGGAAGTATGCCATTTAAAAAACTTCTCATCAAAGAGATATCAAAAGGAGGCCCTTTATCATTGAGCTTAAAGATGAATTTGACAGCACTCATTGATATGTGAGAAGTTTGCCTCCGTTCCTTAATGGAATGTTCATGGGTAAATATGCATAAAGTCGAGGATCACCTGAATTAGAACAAGTAAGAGCGTGCTAAGTTCGGCCGGACAGAATCTTATATACCCCCATGGATCCCATTTGTCGAGTTCTTTGCGCGGAATCTCCTTTCAGGCAAACAAAGAATAATGAATAAGAACTGCTATGTTATTGGAGCTATATCAAGTTATAGTCCGATTCGGACGATAAATGAATTGAATGCTGAACATTGTGGAAGTCATAGCGTAATATTTCAGTCCATTCAGATAAGAATTGCGCCTTGTAGGGGCTTAAGAAGCAAAATCGGGAAATCGGTTTATAGAGGAGCTGTAACAAACTGTTGATTGATTTAGATCATATTGGACACGTATGTTGAACGTCATGGGAGAAGCAGTTCTACAAAATTTCTGCCAAATCGGTTGAGAATGGCGCCCTCCAGTGGCTCAAGAAGTCAAGATCCAGGATCGGTTTATATGGCAGGTTATGAACCGATTTTAATCATACTTAACACAGTTGTTGGAAGTTATACAAAAACACTACGTGCAAAATTATGAAATCGGACGAGAAAAGCGCCCTCTAAAGGCTCAAAAAGTCAAGAACCAAGATCGGTTTATATGGCAGCTATATCAGGTTATGATATTATACCAAAACACTACATGCAAAATGACAGCGAAATCGGACGAGAATTGCGCCCTCTAGAGGCTCAAGAAGTCAAGACCCCAGATCGGTTTATATAGCAGCTTTATCAAAACATGGACCGATTTGGCCCATTTACAATCCCAACCGACCTACACTAATTAGAAGTATTTGTGCAAAATTTCAAGCTCCTAGCTTTACTTCTTCGAAAGTTAGCGTGCTTTCGACAGAGAGACGGACGGACATGGCTAGATCGACTTAAAATGACATGTTGATCAAGAATATATATACTTTATAGGGTCTTAGAGCATATTTCGAGGTGTTACAAACAGAATGACGAAATTAGTATACCCCCATCCTATGGTGTAGGGTATAAAAAAGGAGGTCCCTTATCATTGAGCTTATATTTGAAACGGACAGCACTCATTGATATGTGAGAAGTTTGCCCCTATTCCTTAATGAAATGTCCATGAGTAAAATTGCTTAAGATTTAAAGGAAAACTTTGTCACAGTGGTTAATAAAGGTGTTCAGTTTGTAGACGAAAAGTTATAATCATGGGAAAGATAAGTTTTTCATTACATTTACAAATATGTAACTGTTAATCTTAGAAACTAAGTGTGATTGCAATTACTAGCCATAGCTCAATATTCCTCATTCTGTGCATTGTACTAGTTATATAAAAAAAAATTTTGCTATTGAAAATGTATTTCCGAAGTAAGTTTAATGACATCAGTCATTACTCAAGTCCACATGAAACGCTTAACAGTATAACACGTACAAAATCAGTATATACCCCACCGTCTACCTTAAGATAATTTTCGTAAAATATTGCAATATTAGTCATCTATTTGTTGTTTTGTATATTATATGTATATATAAGTATTTTTTGTTTTGCTTATTCGTTATCTGCCTGGTGTCATTTCCATTTTAAGCCGAAAATGTTTAGATGTTTAATTTAAAAGATGAATTCATAAAATTACATATTAAAACAGATGAATACTTTTTTTATTCGTATGCCAAGCTAATTAAGAAAAAATATTATTAAGGTTAAGAATTGAAATAAAAACAAGTAAAAAGGCATTAAGTTCGGCCGGGCCGAACTTTGGATACCCACCACATCGGGTATGTATGTAAACCCCCTTTCGTCACACTCCGATGAAAATTGGATAACTTATCCACCCAAATTCGGCACGGGCATTGAGTGGTCTTATAAATATAAGTCACTGTTGAATTTTGTATTTCAAATTTCAACAAAATCGGGTAATAAATAAAACTTTTATGAGCTTCAGACCCTTAACCGGCATATCGGTCTATATGACAGCTATATCTAAATACAGTCCTATTTTTACCATGTTTGGGTCGGATGGCGGGTGGTCTAAAACTACTCACTGTTTCAAATTTCAGTGAAATTGGATAAAAAATAATGCTTTTATGGGCTTCAGGCCCTTTATCGGCAGATCGGTCTATATGGCAGCTAAATCTAAATATAGTCCGATCCAAACCATATTTGGGTCAGATAAAACTACTCACTGTTTTAAATACCAGGAAAATCGGATAAAAAATAAAGCTTTTATGGGCTTCAGACCCTTTCTCGGCAGATCGGTCTATATGGCAGATATATCTAAATATAGTCAGATCTGAACCATATTTGGGTCCTATGTTAGGAGGTCTAAAACCACTCAATGTTTCAAATTTCAGCGAAATCGGTTAAAAAATAAAGCTTCTATGGGCTTCAGAACCGTTATTGGGGGATCGGTCTATATGGCAGCTATATCTAAATATAGTCCGATCTGAACTATATTTGGTTCAGATGATGGTAGGCCTAAAACTACTCACTGTTTTAAATTTCAGCGAAATCGGATAAAAATAAAGCTTTTATGGGCTTCAGACCCTTTATCGGCAGATCGGTCTATATGGCAGCTATATCTAAATATAGCCCGATCTGAACCATATTTGGGTTCGAAGTTGAGAGGCCTGAAACTACTCACTGTTTTAAATTCCAGCGAAATCGTTTAAAAAATAAAGCTTTTATGGACTTCAGACCCTTTGTCGTCAGATCGGTCTATATGGCAGCTATATCTAAATATAGTCCGATCTGAACCATATTTGAGTCAGATGTCGGGAGGCTAAAACTACTCACTGTTTTAAATTTCAGCGAAATCGAAAAAAATAAAGTTTTTATGGGCTTCAGACCGTTTATTGGAAAATCGGTCTATATAGCAGCTATATCCAAATATGGTCCGATTTGGTCCATTCAAGAACTTAACCAGCGTGCATATGTGCCAAATTTTAGCTCAATATCTCAATTTTTGAAGCCTGTAGAGTGATTACAACAGACGGGCGGACAGACACACGCACATCGTTAAATCGTTTTAGAATTTTACGATGTGGTGCAAACGGAATGACTAAATGAATATACACCCTATCCTACAGTGGTGGGTATAACAAGTAAAAGCTTGCTAAGTTCGGCCGGACCGAATTTTATATACCTTTCAACATGTATCACATTTGTCAAGTTCTTTGCTCGTATCTCTTTACAGGCAAACAAAGGGTAGTGGATAAGAGTTGATATATTATTGGAGCTATGGACCGATTCGGGCCATACTTAGCTTGGAAGTTGCAGACCATAGAAGATGTCATTGTGCAAAGTTTTAGCCAAATTGGATAAGAATTGCGCTGAATGGGCAGATGAAGTACAATCGAGATATCGGTTTATATGGAAGCTATATCAGATTAAAGACCGATTCAGACCATATTTGGCACGTATGCAAAAAGTCGTAGCAGAACTCGTTGTGCAAAATTGCATCCAAATCAGACATGTACTGCGGAGGTCAGATCAGTGATCAGTTTTTTTTTTTATTTAAGTCTATAAATAATAAATACCCTTACAGGCTAATAACAATATATTTACAAATGTATTAACCTAAGAATTTAAAAATAATATAATTTTCTTTTTACATTTTCTCGATTCTCAGATAGATCTATTATATCTTTCAGTTGATTAAAATGATAACATAATTGGGTCTATAATAAGAAATTTTCAAAAGATCAAAATATCTGGTAGGTCTGATAGGAACGTTAAAGAAAA
Source organism: Stomoxys calcitrans (assembly GCF_963082655.1). Lineage (NCBI taxonomy): Eukaryota > Metazoa > Arthropoda > Insecta > Diptera > Muscidae > Stomoxys > Stomoxys calcitrans. The sequence continues at coordinate 84,433,560 of NC_081554.1, forward strand.
TATTGGAGCAGTATTATGTACCTTTATAAAATGAGAGCGACATTGAGTTTGAACATAGTATGAAATAATTTGACTATTTTAAAAAGAAAGTGGTTTTTTCTAACAATTTTTGTACAAATTATTACTTTTAACGTAAGTTATACAATAACTATTTATATTTGTAAATGAAAAATAAGGGCAAGTATGGAATAGTTATGGAAGTAAGAACTTATACATACACAATAAGTTTAAATTAGGCCATATCATATCTATATGATATGGATATCCATATGATATGGATCAAAGACATAGCAAGGATTTTATTTTCAGGGGCCCACCCCACCCCTCATTTTTTTTGAAATCGAAAATTGCCAAAATTCTTCTTTTACTGTGAAATTGGTAGATACCTTAATTTTTTTTTTTTATTGTGGTCTCTACTTGTTGCAGGAACTGGCCCATCGGCGGTGACCTGTGGTTAAAGTCAGTTGAATTTTGTACTGCTTGCCAACACACTATTTATAGGCCGATCCAAATCTTTCAAAGCCTCCAAAATATTGTTGTCTTTGCGAATATCTTAGTTTTATGGCGATAGTTTTGACGAATCAGTTTCAGTATTTTGATGAAATTTTTTCACTTGCGTTCATTTTAATTTGCTCTCAAACTAGTTTTATGATTTTAAAAGATTATTGTTTGTGTCGGTCAATTGGTTTTAAATGACTTTTATTGTCATAAAGTTTTACGCAAACAAATTGAAAAAATTAAGCAACTATAAATGTTAAATATTTCAAAAAAATAATTATTTTTTTTTGATCATCTTAAATGATGCCGCTAATTTCTCCTTCGAATGGCTATAATTGGCATCATGTTTTTATAAGTCCTAAAGTTTTCCTATATGTTTGTTGGTGTCAGTTGTAGAAGAAAATATTGTGCAAAATTTTGAAATTGATAAATAATAGAGGTTGTAAAGGCTCTAGAATTTAAATATGGCGATACATATACATGGGTGACATACAATTTAAATGTCAACCGATTTCTATTCTATTCAGTAAATATTTCAAGTGCCATAAAAGACTTCCATGAGCCAAGTTTTGTAAGAATCGGTAGACCTGGGACCACATTATTACAATATTAGCTTAAATTGGACAAAAAAACATATAAGAGCTATATATATATCTCAACCGAGTTCGACCGAATTCTATGTACATAGTAGGAGTCATAGAAGAAGACATTGTGCAAAATTTTATGAAGGTCGGTTGATAAATGTGCTTGCAAAGGCTCTAGAAGAATATATGTACATATATATGTGATCTATATCTAAATCTGGACCGATTTTTGTAAAAGTCACCAATAATCTCAAGAGTCAAGAAAATATTGCATCCCAAATTTCGTGAAGATCGGACGAACATATATAAGGAAGTCATATCTAAATCCAAATAGTTTTCAACCAATTTTTGTATGGTCTGCCACTAGGCCTCACAAGGACCAAAAATTCGATCTGTAGTTTAATGTAATTGATGATGTAATTGCCTTTTTATTGAAAACTAGCCTTTCAATAGTTAAATATGCTTTATTGAACATCTAAAACTCTATGCAGCGTGGTCTGTTGATTGATTCATATTAAATGTTCATTTCATACGAACTGAACTATACCTCCGGGTGACTTCGGGTTGTTGGAAACCAAGCAAATGTTTTGATTGGTTTCAACTTGACAAAATCCAGGCTTATCTTGGTCTTCCCTCATCTCAAATGTGAACAAAACTCCCCGCGGTTTCACCTGGGTAGCTACCTTTAATATTCCTTAAAGGTAGTGAGCTAAAATTTGCTACGAGTTCACCTGTAGAACGATAAAAATATGGGTTGAGGCGACGGATTGTGGTGATGGGCAACCGGAAACTTAAAGAGATTACTTTAAAAAACGAAGATTAAAAAGGGATCCCCTATGTGAGCGACGTCCGCCAACGCTTTGAGAACCATGATTTGCGCCGATGATATAAAAATCGTTCTGGCAGATTGTAATGTGAAAATAGGGAAGGAAACTTCCGATAATGTATTGAGACTAATAGAGTTCGCCCACTTTTCAACGCAACGCTCAATAACAAAGCTCCACGCCAAACAGACCAATAGATCTCCTCCATAACAGCCATGTAAAAACTTCGGCACGCCATTCGGATTCGGCTACAAAAAGAGGGGCTCTTACCATTGAGCTTAAACTTGAATCGGACAGCACTCATTGATATGTGAGAAGTTTGCCCTTGGAACGTTCAAGGGCAAATTTGCAATTTGGATAGATCCCATAAAAACCAATCTATTTATCGTCTTTAACTTTTTTTGACCCTTAAAAAAGAAAGTGCAATTTCTATCCGATTTAAGAAACTGAAAACTTTCAATATTCATATGATGCAGGTCTATAACCTATTGGGTTGCCCAAAAAGTAATTGCGGATTTTTCATATAGTCGGCGTTGACAAATTTTTTCACAGCTTGTGACTCTGTAATTGCATTCTTTCTTCTGTCAGTTATCAGCTGTTACTTTATAATAATAATACAATAATATAAAAATCTTGAAAACCCACCACCATGGATTCTGCTAAAATATGGGAGCTATATCTAGTTATAGACCGAATTGGACCGTACTTGGTGCAGTTGTTGAGAGTCAAAACCGAACATTATATGCAAAATTTCAGTCAAATCGGTTAAAAATTGCGATTTGTTAGGGCTCAATAAGTCAAATCAGCAAAATCGGATGAAACTTGCGGCTTCCAGGGGCTCAAGAATTCAAATCGGAAAATCGGATTATATGAGATCTACATCAGGTTATATACAGATTTAAACCGTACTTGGCACAGTTATTGAAAGTCGTGCAAAATTTCAGCCAAATCGGACAAAAACTGTGGCTACCATGGGCTCAAGAAGTCAAATCGGGAGATTGGTTTATATTGGAGCTATATCAGATTGTGGACCGATTTGGGCCATACTTGGTGTATGGTCCAAATCAAACCAAAACGCTTCATGCTAAATCTCAGCAAATTCGGATAATAATTGCGCTCTCTAGCTGCACAAGAAGATTCGAAATCGGTTTATATGGGAGCTATATCAGGTTATGAACCGATTCGAGCCATACTTGGCGCAGTTGTTTAAATTAGAACAAAACACTTCATGCAACATTTCAGCCAAATCGGATTATAATTGCGCCCTTTAGCGGCTCAAGAAGTCAAGATCCGAAATCGGTTTATATGGGAGTTATATAAGGTTATGAACCGATATGGATCATATTTAGCACAATTGTTGATGGTCAAACTAAAACAATTCATGCAGAATTTCAGTCAAATCGGGTAATAATTGCACTTTCTATCGGCTCAAGAAGTCAAGATCCGAAATCGGTTTATATAGGAGCCATATCAGGTTATGAACCGATTTGAGCCATACTTGATACAGTTGTCGATGGTCAAACCAAAACACTACATGCAAAATTTCAGCCGAATCTGACAAAAAAAAATGCGCCCTCTAGCGGCGTAAGAAGTCAAGATCCGAAATCGGTTTATATGGGAGCTATTTCAGGTTATGAACCGATTTGGACAATACTTAGTAGAGTTAGAAGTAAAACACTTGATGCAAAATTTCAGCCAAATCGGATGAGAATTGCGCCATCTAGAGGCTCAAGTCAAGATCCGATTTGGCCCATTTACAATCCCAATCAAACTGCACTAATAAGAAGTATTAATTCAAAATGTCAAGCACCTAGCGAAAGACAGACGGACGGACATGGCTAAACCGACTAAGAATGTAAAGACGATCAAGAATATATATACTTCGTTGGGTCTCAGATCAATGTTCCGATGTGTTACAAATGGGATGACGAAATTAGTATTGCCCTGTCCTATGGTGGAGGGTATAAAAAACATTTTAAGTTCATTTTATGATGTTCAATTAAACAGGGTATAAAAGATTCGACCTAGTCGAACTTCAGGCACTTTTACTTGTTCGTTTTGGTTTTTACTCAAACAAAAATGCTTACGTACGTATTTTAAAATTTCTCACGTTTCATTCATTCTTTGCCTATACTACTTCTCTCTTTAATGATGTTTTTATTTGTTACAAAAAAAATATCATTTCGTTTTCTTTGTTTTAATGTAATTTATTTATAAATATATGTTTTTGTTTTACGATAAAAAGTCAAGGTCATTGGCAAAGTGGCATTGCTTATGATATTTATAGCGCAAGAAATTTATTTGTATGAAATTTATATGTATGTATGTGTCCCAATCATATGTTTACTATGATTTATATGGGACATTCCAACTCAAATCGGACAATAAAAATTTTAACGCGTTTCGAGCCTTGAAGCCCTTTACACTTAAAGATTTAGATGTTAACCCCCTTAACTTAGGTAAAAACGCGTTCGCGTTGAAAATTTATACAATTCTATGAAGGGGGTTAGCATGTCCGCCTATGACGCTGAACGCCTAGATTCAAATCCAAGAGAGACCATAAAAAAATTCAGGGGTGCTTTTCCACTCCTAATACTGGCAATATTTTTGAGATACTATGCCGTGTAATATTTCTCTCCAAAGAGGTGTCGCACTGCGGCACGCCGTTCGGACTCTGCTATAAAAAGGAGGCCCCTTATCATTGAGCTTAAACTTGAATCGAATTGCACTCCGATTGATATGTGACAAGTTTGCCCCTGTTCCTTAGTGTTCATGGGCAAAATTTGCATTTGCATAAAGGAAATCAGTCAAATAACCCTACTGTAACGCTACTTTAAGTATTTTAAATATGGGCATAAAGATTTATTGATTTTTCGTTAACATATTTGCTAGCCTAGAGACGAAGCTTATTGAAGTTGGAAAAAATCGGTTCAGATTTGGATAAAGCTCCCATATATATGATCGTCCGATTTGGACTAATATTGCAATAATTTGGTCATTTGTAAACCGATTCACTCGAAATTTAGGAGAAATGATTTGTCTATGACTTCCGACAATACTGGGTAATTAGAAATCGGTTCAGATTTGGATATAGTACTCAAGTATATACATATATCGTCTGATTTTCACTTCTAAAGCCATTGCAAGCACATTTATTGACCAATCCACCCAAATTTTTGCACAACGCGTTCCTCTACATCTTCCACAATATCTAAGGAATTTGATCGAAATCGGTACACATTAAGATATAGCTCCTATATATAGGTTAATGAGATTTGGACTTATACTGCAATTATGTGCCCATTTTTGAACCGATTTATTTTAAATTTGGCAGGAAAGATTTTCTTATGGCTCTCGACATTAGTATTGACTTTCCTAAAAATCGGTTAAAATATAGCTCCCATATATTTTTTGCCAGAGTTTTCCTTCTAGAGCCACTGCAAGCACAACGCTTTTTATACCCACCACCGAAGGATGGGGGTATATTGATTTTGTCATTCCGTTTGCAACACATTGAAATATCCATTTCCGACCCTATAAAGTATATATATTCTTGATCAGCGTAAAAATCTAAGATGATCTAGCCATCTCCGTCCGTCTGTGTTGAAATCACGCTACAGTCTTTTAAAATAGAGATATTGAGCTGAAACTTTGCACAGATTCTTTTGTTTTCCATAAGCAGGTTAAGTTCGATGATGGGCTATATCGGACTATATCTTCATATAGCCCCCATATAGACCGATCCGCCGATTTATGGTCTTAGGTCTATAGAAGCCACATTTATTATCCGATTTTGCTGAAATTTGGGACAGTGAGTTGTGTTAGGTTCTTCAACATCCTTCTTCAATTTGGCTCAGATCGGTCCAGATTTGGATATAGCTGCCATATAGACCGATCCGCTGCTTTAGGGTCTTAGGACCATAAAAGCCACATTTATTATCCGATTTTGCTGAGATTTTGGACAGTGAGTTGTGTTAGGTTCTTCAACATCAATTTGGCTCAGATAGGTTTAGGTTTGGGAATAGCTGCGATACAGACCGATCTGCCGATTTAGGGTCGTAAGACCATAAAATCCACATTTATTATCCGATTTTGCTGAAATTTAAGACCTTGAGTTGTATTAGGCCCTTCGACATCCTTCTTCAATTTGGCTCAGATCGGTTCAGATATTGATATATCTGCCATATAGATCGTTCCGCCGATTTAGGGTCTTAGGCCCATAAAAGCCACATTTATTATCCGATTTTGCTGAGATTTGGGACAGTGAGTTGTGTTAGGCCCTTCGACATCTTTCTTCAATTCCAGATCTGTCCGGATTTGGATATAGCTGCCATATAGACCGATCTCTCGATTTAAGGTTTTTGGGCCATAAAAGGCGCATTTATAATCCGATTTCACTGAAATTTGACACAGTGACTTATGTCAGGCTTTTCGACATCCGTGTCGTATATGATTCAGATCGGTTTATTTTTAGATATAGCTACTAAAACCACCAATATTTTGTTATACACAATTGAACAATGACTTGTACTTATTAGTATTTGGTCTAAATCGGAACATATTTCGATATAGCTGCTTTCACCGGATTTTGATGAAAGGGTATCCAAACTTAACGCCTTATTACTTGATTTCACGGGTTTCACGATGTCTAAAGAGTTTGGTCGAAATTGATTTAGATATATATATATATGTTCGCCCGACTTTGAGTAATTTACAATAATGTGCTCATTTATCAACCGATTGTCGTAAAAATTAGCACATATAGTTTCCACATAAATCGCCCTACTTGCACATAGAGAACCTTAGTTTTTAACATATTTGCTCGTAACTGGATACGGTTTGTTTTATAACCCATCTTTAAATCTCACCAGAGGTCCATCAAATTCGGTTCAGAATTAGATATAGTTCTCAATTTCCACTTATAGGGTAGGTGTAGGGTATTATATAGTCGGCACCGCCCCAATTTTGCCTTTCCTTACTTTATATAGAATAACTCAGAGATGTGCTAGGCAGTGCTGCTAGGTTCTTTTTTCCTAAAAATCGTTAAAATTAAAAAAAAAATATCGTAAATTTTTTTTTGAAAAACGTCATATAATGGTCATACTTAAAATTTGACTTTTTCGTATAGTTTTCGTAATTTTCGGAGGGTAGAAGACCTCTGGAAGCTCAACTTAGTAAACTAATATTTGAGCCAAAAATAACAAAGGACTAAATTTAAATATGTCAAATTTTCAAAGTTTTAAGGAGTAATGCGAGAATCAGTCAGCGATCGAAATTCAAAACAGAAGTTTGGGTCCATTAGTTTATAGCGATTTAAATTGAAAGATATCATCCTTTTTCTGCTTCTTGACTCGCAATCATTAACAAAATTCTTCAATCAAGAAAAAATCCTCAATTTTGAGTAATCTTTTTTGCGTATAAGTGTAAATCGGAAAATCCATATATATGGAAGTTATACCTAAATCTGAACCGATTTCTATGAAATTCACCAGTATTGTCAAGAGTCATAAGAAAATTATTGAATTCTTTCAATGCAAAAATTATGGCTTATATCACATGGATCCAACTTTTTGTAGAGCATTCAGCTCTAGATCTCACAAAAGCTGTGAAAAGTGTGAGGATCTGAGAAATCATCGCAATTTCTTCATATAAAGTCAAACATTTTCTAATCTTTCGATAGAAAATGGTCAGCAGTTAGCAAGGTTAATTTTTTATATGAAATGTGATGTCAGGTCCGACTGTAGATTAACAGCATCTAAAAACCAGTCCACTTGAGAACAAACTTTAAGATCATCCACATAAAGCAGGAATTGGTATCAGATAAAACAAGACGAATTGTCAAGAGATAAATTAAATACCATGAAACGCTCCACTGTGAGACGCCAGATGTAATACAGTGGCACAGATAAGTCTACTTACCTTTTCGTAAATCCCAGCTTTGTAACGGCCGTATTTATTTACCTTGATTTTTATGAATGTTGATTATTATAATTATATGTTTGACAATTTGAACTTAATTTATATTTTCCTTAACTGTCCCAACTACCCTCATAAATTGTAATTTTTGTTGAGAGAAAATATGTTTTACTTTTGTATTTCATTGTTTCAAATTGTTCCATTTTAATTCCATTGGATACTAGATTGTTTTCATGATTTTACTTGTCCCTTTATAAGTCAATACATTTAGCTATAAGTTGTCATTCTTTACCGTATCTTGACAAATAAAGAGACTGCAAACCTAAGTCTTCATCGTCTTGTTTTCCTTTTTATAAAATCATATTAAACATAAAAATAAAATTAATACCAAGACACTAGCTGACCTTCGGGACTCCAGTGGCTGGTAATAATCTGAGGACAAATACTGATTATTATCTTATTTGAACCAGATTAATAAATAATAATACTCCTCTAAATAATCATTTATTACAATTGGCGCCCACCGTAAAATTTTTAAATATTTTGCTGAAAATTCTACAACAGTTTTGCATAAAATATTTAAATTTTTGCAAAACATAATTTTCGCAAAATAAAAGAAGAAACGTGTTTCGCAGTTATTCAATTGCCGTCCACTTATGCTGCTGTTGCCGTCGCTATCATCAGGTTGAGTTGTTTGTTGTTGTTACAAAAAGGGAATCACCATACGTGAGTCATCGCCCACGGTTGGTTGTTGTTGTTGTGACTCCCGCATGTTTTAACTCCACATCTCATTGCTGTTGCTTCAGCTCCAGTCTATCAACAGTCTAGGCAAAGGGTTTTGTTGTTGCGAAAACATTTCTTCTTCCCAGCATTTCGTTTTACCAGTGTGTTGTTGCTTTGCTGTGATCATCACATCAAGAGATATACACATTGCCTACCAAGCCGCTGTTCCAATATCACTTCGTAACTTGTGCTTGTGCATATGTTGGTTTCGCTCATCACACACAAGTTGTTGTTGGAGTAAGTCTTGCTTAAAGCTTTAGCTGTTTCTCCCATTGGTGTCGATTAAATTCTCTTGCTCTCACTGGAATTCGAAGTGTTTTACGTTCCATCAATCTTTAAGATTCGAACATACATACATACTCTTCTGGAGAAAGATATTCTCTTAGATAGACTCAACAGGGTTACCATCAAGCCTTAATAAAGAAAATTCTTGCAATGAAGAAAACGCCAAGAACAACCATGAATTCTTTAAGCGCAGGTATTGTGGATAGCCAAAACCCAAATAACACCATGAATTCTAATGGAAATAATGCAGTTTCTACGGTAAATAACGATCAGAATTCGAACATGGGTCAAGTGGCAATTGATCAGTCTGCTAATACCGAAACTAGTAGGACTATGCCATCGACCAGTTCACATCAAAATAATTTCCAATTTCAAGGCTCAGCCCCAGCAAATATGCATCAATCGTCATCTAATATTCCAAATGCTAGTACGGCTTATTCAGCACTGAACGCAGATTTTTCCGATCGGAATAGCCAGAGTTCGTCAAATAATAACAACTTAAACGAGCAGTTAATTGCATCATTGTTAAGTAATGTCCAAGTAAGACCGCAAATTAGCGCCACATTTAGTACTTGCAGCGCACGTTTTAACGGCTCAAGTGATAAGGAAAATGTGGAGGATTTTATTGCAACAATCCTGGTCTACAAGGAATCGACACACATTTCTGATCGTTTGGCTCTTATTAGTATGCCCCTTTTGTTAGAAGGATATGCATCATCATGGTGGCAAGGAGTTAAAGATGAGGCTAGCACATTCGAGGATGCTATTAATCTGTTAAGAAGTGCATTTGCGCCCATCAAATCTGATTGGAGAATTTACTCCGAAATTTTTAAGGACAAGCAGAAACCGACTGAAAGCACTGACAGTTTTATCTGCAGAAAACGGCGGTTATTTGCATTGTTAAAAGAAAAAGTTTCCGAGCGTGCTATTATTGATATGATCTACTATCAAATCAATGTCAACATTCGGGAGAAAGTGCCAAGAGAAGCTGTGAAAACGTTTCAGGACCTTCTCAGTAGCGCTCGAGAAATAGAGCTATTCATGACTGAAAATAAGACAGAAATTGTCATTAAACCCCAACTTTCTCGAGAAAAGACAAATGTTCGTTGTTCATACTGCCGTAAAAAGAACCACACAGCCGATGTATGTTACAAGCGAATAGAGGTCGAAAAGAGGGGAAAGACCAAAGATGAAGTAAAATTGAACTGCTATGGCTGCGGTGCTGCAGGATTTTACAGGTCAAACTGTCCAAAATGCAACTACAAAGAGATAATGGAAAGCCCAAAGGAACTAAACTTAAATAGTATTCAAACCACAATTGTTGGTAGAAATGTTCCAACCATAAATATAAATGTCAATGGATCGGACCAAGAAGCTTATCTGGACACAGCTGCCAGGACAAGCATAGCTGGTTACGAACTTTTTATGTTATTGAAGAAAAAGGAGGTCCCATTTCAAGAAGTATTTGCAGAGGTGACATTGGCTGACGGAAGTTCGAGAAAAGAAATGGTCTTATCGACCATAGCCTGTATTCTTATAGGCAAACGTTTTAAACGAATTCGTTTTGTTTGCTTGCCAAAGGCAAGAAACAATCGAACCCTAATTGGTATAGATTTTCTGGAGCAATGTGGAATGGTTATGGATTTAGCACAAAGGACTTGGCATTTTGTTGACGAACCATCCAAAATCTTTGAATTTAAATGTACGCCATCTAAGGCTATTGAAAAACGTAGTCAAATGAATGCTAGTACAACAAAAACCGAAAGGGAGAAAGAAAACGTTCAAGATTTTTTATCATGGTTTGTAGCATATGGCGAAGAAGACCCAACACATCCAAATAATGTTGCTGAATTTCCCGCCAACGACTACTCTCCAGGAGGTATCACAAAAATATTTGCTGATGCTATACCACAGGATTTTGAAATCCCAAATGAAAATAATTTATTCCCTCCATTGAAGAAAATGAAAAAACAAGCGGAAACTGAAGTTTTACCGCAAGCGGTTACATTAAACGCGATCGATTTTGAATTTCGAGAAAACGAAGCTGAACATTTGACTGAAAGTCAAAAAGATTTATTGAAAAGCGTTATCAATAAGCATAACGACATATTTGAAAATATTGTTGCTCCAATAGCCAACATTGAGCACAAAATTAATACCGGAAATCATCTGCCAATAGCCAATCCACCATACCGGATCTCACCAGCTATGAAAGTGAAGTTGAAGGCAGAATTGGATAAAATGTTGCAAGATGGAATCATAGAAGAAAAGGAATCTCCCTGGGCATTTCCAGTGGTACTTATACCTAAAAAGGATAATGAAATTCGACTGTGCGTAGACTATCGCAAATTAAATGCTATAACTGTCACCGACACATATCCATTACCTCGAATTGATGACCTACTTCATGCAGCTAAAGCAACACCGTATATGTCGACATTAGACTTAAAATCTGGGTACTGGCAAATAAAACTTGCAGAAGAAGATAAGCTTAAAACAGCTTTCACCACACCATTCGGTATATTCGTATTTAACCGAATGCCATTTGGACTCAAGAACGCTCCGGCCACTTTTCAAAGAATAATTGACAAGTTTCGCTCAAGTCTGCCAAAGCTCTTAATACTGGCTTATCTTGACGATATTATTATTTGCTCTCCAAATTTTGAGACCCATTTGTCTGATTTAGATCAAACCTTCGAGAAGCTTAAAAAGTTTGGTTTTCATTTGAATGACAGAAAATGTTTTTTCTGCAGATCAGAGGTCAAATACTTGGGACATATTTTGACTACAAGCGGTATTAAAATTGACCCAGAGAAATCTGCAGCCATAATTAATCGGCCAAAACCGAAGAATTTGAAACAGCTCATGTCTTTTCTTCAAACATGCTCTTGGTTTAGGCGATTTATTCCCGATTTTTCCAAAGTTGCCAGACCCCTATCGAATTTGACAAAGAAGAAAGCTACATGGAACTGGGGGAACGAAGAAAACCAGGCATTTAATAAATTAAAGCAGCTGTTAAGTTCTCCTCCAGTATTGCAACAAGTTCAAGAATCGGCACCATTCCTTCTTAGAACAGACGCGAGCAACTACGCGATCGGGGCTGTACTATTGCAGGGGGAGAAAGATAAAGAACACCCTATAGAGTACGCCAGCCGTCTGCTTATACCCGCAGAACGCAATTACTCAACAACTGAACGTGAAGCTCTAGCCGTTGTTTGGGCTATACAGAAATTTAGAGGCTATGTAGAAGGTTCGGAAATCACCATTTTAACTGATCATCAGCCGCTGAAATGGCTCTTTGCTTTAAAATCTCCAACAGGAAGACTAGCACGATGGTCTTTATTTCTACAAAGCTATAATCTACGCTTCGAATATACCCCTGGAAGGCAAAACGTCGTAGCAGATACTCTTTCTCGTCCACCATGCGAAAGCGAACAATGTTGCATTTCATGCGAATGTAACTCGATTGATATCGATTTTCCTAGAAAAGGATCCGAAGAATTTCGCAAATCCCAGCTTGACGATCCCGAGCTCAAGAAAATCATTGACTCATTTGAACAAAATGATGAAAATTCATACAGACACGCAAGTCGTGGCTACATAATAGTCGACGGAATTCTGTATCGTTATTGCTCTGAACAAGACTCGGAAAACGGCCAGCTTGTCATACCAAACTCTTTACGAGAAGAAATCTTACAAAAATACCACAAAGACGCCACAGCAGGACATTATGGCATAGACAAAACTATTGCTCGTATTGCCCCATTGTTTTATTGGTCTGGAATTAGATCGGATATCACGAAATATGTGAAAGCATGCGACGAATGCAAAAAGTACAAGCCGAGTAATATGAAACCAGCTGGATTGTTGCAAACCGTCAGTAGTAGACAGCGATTTGAAATTATAGCCGTTGACTTATTTGGACCATTACCACGAACTAGCAATGGACATCAATGGATCCTCGCCGTCGAAGACATCTGCAGCAGATGGATGGAATTGTTTGCCCTTAAAGAAGCATCGGCAGAAAATTGTGCTTTAATCTTACTGAACGAAATCATACTTCGATATGGCGTTCCACGCAGAATTCATACTGATAACGGATCTCAATTTATATCTGCCTTGATGCAAAAATTGACTTTTTGTTTGGGAATCCAGCAGACTTTCACTCCAGTGTATCACCCAGAAGCGAATCCTGTGGAAAGAAAGAACAGGGATCTTAAAACCCAACTGTCAATTTGTGTTGGCAAGGATCATACCCAATGGAATTTAATGTTGCCATCAATTCGTTTCGCAATGAACACTGCAAAATGTGATAGTACAAAGCACACTGCGGCATATCTTACGTTTGGAAGAGAATTGAGATCTCCTACCGAAGTGCACTATGACTTCAAAGCCATAATCAAAAGTGAGAACTTTATACCGCAAATCACACCACACTTATTGAGATTAGCAGATACCCTTGAAATCGCTAATGAAACACAAGAGAAAATGCAAGACAAAAATAAAGAAAACGTTGATCGAAAACGCAAATCTCAAAATGATTATCAAATTGGCGACAAAGTATTGGTCTCAACGCATGTCTTAAGCAAAGCAAGTCAAAATTTAACTTCAAAGTTTACACCACGACGTGATGGGCCATATCTTATTATTGGGAAAAAAGGATCAGCTTGTTACACAATAGCTAAGACTGATGACCCAAACACACCAATATCAACACATCATGTTTCAGCGCTCACACCATATGAAGGCGATGCTTCTGCACCAATCTACCCGATTCGGAAAAGAGGTCGTCCGAAAACAACAACCAATACAAACGCACATCAGCAACGGCTGCACACACCAGCAACCCAACACAACAATCAACCGAATGCGGGCACTACTGGAAGAAGCAACCAACACAACACTCACACTTCTACACCCAGAAGGTCCACACGATTGACGAACAAGACTAACCATTAAAGTCCTGGTGACATCATCGAGGCGATTAATGCACCAGAGGGGGAGGATGTAACGGCCGTATTTATTTACCTTGATTTTTATGAATGTTGATTATTATAATTATATGTTTGACAATTTGAACTTAATTTATATTTTCCTTAACTGTCCCAACTACCCTCATAAATTGTAATTTTTGTTGAGAGAAAATATGTTTTACTTTTGTATTTCATTGTTTCAAATTGTTCCATTTTAATTCCATTGGATACTAGATTGTTTTCATGATTTTACTTGTCCCTTTATAAGTCAATACATTTAGCTATAAGTTGTCATTCTTTACCGTATCTTGACAAATAAAGAGACTGCAAACCTAAGTCTTCATCGTCTTGTTTTCCTTTTTATAAAATCATATTAAACATAAAAATAAAATTAATACCAAGACACTAGCTGACCTTCGGGACTCCAGTGGCTGGTAATAATCTGAGGACAAATACTGATTATTATCTTATTTGAACCAGATTAATAAATAATAATACTCCTCTAAATAATCATTTATTACAGCTTCTTAAACTGAAAGTCATGTAATGAAGATATGATATAATCCCATATATATTTTTACTAATTTTTACTTTACTACTATTTTTTACTTTACTAATATTTTTACTAACATTGTAGGCCATGGAGAACAATTTTAGCAACATTCGATACTTGGCAGAAAACTGAGTGGGGTATGTAGACTTTTCTGTGCCACTGTATGTATATTGCAAATTACTTTAAAAAACATTGCTCTCTAATCTTATGTAAAAACAAATTAAAGCGTACTAAGTTCGGCCGGGCCGAATCTTATGTACTACCCTTCACCATGGATCGCATTTTTCAAGACCTTTGAATTACATTTCAATTATATATAAGCTCTATAATGTAATTGACCGATATGGACCGTACTTGTCATGTTGAACAAGTCATAGAAAAATATCACCTCAAAAATTTCAGGCAAATTGAATAATAATTGCGCCCTCAAGAGGCTCAGAAAGTCTAATTGGGAGATCGGTTTATATGGTAGCTATATCAGGTTTTAAACCGATTTAGATCATACTTGACACAGTTTTTGGAAGTCATAATAAAACGGCGTATGCAAGATTTCAGCCAAATTGGTTAAGGATTGCGCCGTCTAGGAATCATGAAGCTAAATCGGGAGATCGGTTTATATGACAGCTATATCGGGATATGAACTGATTAAGACCATACTTAACACAGTGGTTGGAAGTCATAGCAAAACGATATGTGCAAAATTTCAGCCAAGCCGGATAAGAATTGCGCCCTCTAGAAGCTCAAGAAGTCTAGTCGGGAGATCGGATTATATGGCATCTATATCAGGTTATAGACAGATTTAAACCGGAAATTATAATTGACACAGTTATTGAAAGTCATATCAAAACGATATGCAAATTTTCAACCAAATTGGATATCAATTGCGTCCCCTAGAAGCTCAAGAAGTCTTATCGGGAGATCGGTTTATATGACGGATATATCAGGTTATAGACAGATTTAGATCATACTTGGCATAGTTGTTGGAAGTTATACCAAAACGACATATCAAAATTTCAACCAAATTGGATAATAATTGCGGCCCAGAGAGGCTCAAGAAGTCTAATCGGGAGATCGGTTTATATGGCAGCCAGGGACGTAGCCAGAATTTTATTTTGGGGACATTTTTTCAAAATCGAATATTTCAAAAATATTTTCTGTTAATGTGAAATTGGTAAAGATACCTCAAATTTTTTTGAAAATTGTCATCTCTAATGTTTCTATACTATTTTCAGGCTGATCCTAATCTTTCAAAGCCTTCAAAATGTGCTTGTCTTTGCGAATATCTTTTCGTTTATCGTTTTATAGTGATAGTTTTGACGAACCAGACTCATTATTTTGATGACATTTTTTCTGTTGCGCACATTTTAATTTGAACTAGTTTTATGAATTCAACAGGTTGTTGTTTGTGTTGGTCAATTGGATTTAAATGACATTTATTTCCACAAAATTTTTCTCAAATAAATTGAACAAATTAAGGAACAATAAATGTTAAATATTTCAAAAAAAATAATTTCGATCAATTTTTACGACTAGCCATCAACATTCTGCTTAAATGATGCCATTTGTTTAACAACCACAAATCCGCAAAAAAAATGGGTGAGTTTGCTGAGAATGTAAACACAGAACTGACATATTAATATCGTCAAACTGGCCGGCTATTTTCAGCTGTTCGCGTGAGACCACTTTCATTAATTCATCTTATTCTTCTCCAAACTTTATGAAAATCGATCGAAAATCCGATTTCGAAGGAAAAGATGTTCGGTAAAAACTGCATCCAACTATTGCCGTATATGGCTATAATTTGCATCATATCTTTATAAGTCCTAAAGTTTTCCTAATTTATTGGAGATAAAATAAGAAAATGTGGTAGAACTAGAAATCAGAAATACGAGGACATTTCCATGTTATTGCGGTTGGAAACTTTTTTTTCTTTGCCCACTGTGGATGAAATAAATAAATAAATGATGTCAAATGACCTGGCGACAACCGTGAGTGTAAAATAAAACTTGTTCTCATAAATAAAATTCTGCCGACTTATATTATTTTAAATCATTTCCTTACTAAAGGGGGTATTAAGTTCCTTTCGTTGTAATCTCTTCATTGTAAAAAGATTTCTTTTTGAAGAAAATCAATAATTCAAAAAGTAAATTTAAAATTTTTTAAAAAAATATTTCACTGTGTCAAACTCTACGGTCAAAGCCTACAGAACTAATAAATTTCTACTAGAATCAATGCTGCTTGCTATTTTATCCCAAAGTTGTAAAATCCGCCTTTCTTCGCTAAATGGTTATAAAACATTAAAAGCATTGTGGCTTTGGAAATACTAAAAGATTTTTTATTTCTCAAAAATGTTTAAAAATTTCTTTTTAAAATTTTCTTAAAAAAATTGTCGTTAAAGAAATTTAAAAAAATAACTACGTCAATATAAATGCTCTAAATTATGAATATATGGAATTTCATCTAATTTGGACAAGGGAGGCGATGGTCAAGCGTAATGGATTTAAATTTTGTCATCGAGAGAGAGGGAGATATTGAAGCCATAGAAACTGGGATCTGTGGGACAGTAACAAAGGCACCAGTAAGCCCATTAATGTCCAAGTTTGTTGAACATCTATTAGTACCTTTCCCAATTCCTATGTCTCGAATAGCCTTCCAAGTTCTCTTAGAGCCTATTGCAGAAGAAAAGCGTCTGTAATAGTAGTCTTTCTTGGCCATCTTAATCAACTTATTGACGTGGTTTCTTGCTGAGCGAAAGGCATCATGTAACTGAGGCGTCCTGAAACGCCTCCACCTGCGATGCGACATATTCCTCTCGTGAACAGCCGAACGAATATCCCGGGAGAACCACAGTTTTGTTCTGTAGGTCACGGATATTACTCTGTAGAAAGTTAGTTTGTTCATCGATAGTTTCCATACGAAATATCAGATCCCAGTCGATGAGCACAGCACTCGAAAACAAAAAATCATGGTCGAGACTGACAAAATCTCTATATGAATAAGTTTCCTAGTCCTGGTGAGCTCAAATTCATAACATAAAAAGATCAAGTCATGGTTCGAAAAACATGAGGCTGACAGTTGGTCGTATAGGAGGACTTTAGAAGTGTCACTAGCAAAGAACAGTTTGAGAAGCGTGCTGGAGGATGCGGAAAAATGCGTGGAAATTGTTGAATTGACAGGCAAAAAATTTTAGGAAAATATTTTTGTTTGAAAAGATTTTATTGATTTTTATCGATATCTTTCACTAGAAAAAATGATTTCAAGGATGCCCGGCCCTGAGAAACATTTTGCCTTTAGACATATTCTATTGAAATTTTGCATTTAGAAAAAATGTCTTTCAAGTTTTACCTTTACAAAGAAAAACTTTCATTTTGTATTTTATTGTGAGGTTTTCCATTTTGTTTTTGTTTCTATTTGAGACAATAGAAACAATGCATTGATCAGGCGCAATAATTTTATTGAAATTTTGGCTTTATTTAACAATTTGGATATAGGCAGATCAAAAGTTTGTCTTTAGAAATCTTATCACTGGAATATTGTTCTTAGAAAAAAAAACATTAAAATGTAATTTTTAGAAAAACGTTGTCTTTAGGAAAAATTTAAATGAAGTTTTGGGGCCTGGGATGATGAGAACATTATGCTGAATTATTATCATTTTGTGACGAAGTTTTGTCTTACGCTGAAATTTTGTCTTTAGAAAAAATTTCATTAAAATTTGTTTCATTTGCTTGTTCTTTAAATTTTGTTTTGAAAAAAATTTCATTAAAATTTTGAACTTAAGAAAAATAATTTTGAGGTGGTCCTGGTCTGATCAAAATGTTTTCTCTTTTGTAATTTTAAAAAGTTTTACTAAAATTTTGTGTTTAGAATAAATTTAAAATATTTTTTTTCTATAGACAAAATCATTTTGCGGGGGGCTCGGACCCGAAGGTCAAGAATATATATACTTTATGGGAACTTAGAAGAATATTTCGAGGGGTTACAAACGGAATGACGAAATAAGTATACCCCCATCCTATGGTGAAGGGTGAAAAAAAAGGAAAAATAGCAACGCTTTAATAGAACTAAAGCCCTTGACTATAAGCGTGTGTAAATTTCGTGACCTGAAATTATTTCCTACGTAATTTAAAAATTGAAAAACATTTCTTGAGTCATAAAATATTGAAATTTGTAAATAACAAATGCAACCAGCACTTGTAACTAAAACAACAAGATAAATGGCGAATGAATGTGGCTTCTAGAGACTCTTAACTTTATCTATTACGGGATCTGTAATTGATTTTGGTGAGGAATCATAAGTTTACTATAGAAACCAAATTAATGGCAATTCGGAGAAATGTGTAGGCTTCTGTGGTCTCAAAAACTAAATATATAATTGAATAAAGTGTTTTCACATTTTCGAAATTGGTCTCAATTTTTGTTTTTATAACAGAAATAGTGATTTTATTGCACTTTTTCAAATTATTTATGGATTTTCTCACTATATCGCATAAATCTTTTATAGAAAGGTTTCGATTTGGTACGGTTTCAAGGTATGGACATTTTAAAATGCTGTAAGATTTTTATACCCTCCACCATAGGATGGGGGTATACTAATTTCGTCATTCTGTTTGTAACACCTCGAAATATGCGTCTGAGACCCCATAAAGTATATACATTCTTGATCGTCATGTCATTTTAAGTCGATCTGGCCATGTCATTCAGCCTGTCCGTCCGTCCGTCTGTCTGTCAAAACCACGCTAACTTTCGAAGGAGTAAAGCTAGGCGCTTGAAATTCTGCACAAATACTTTTTATTAGTGTAGGACGGTTGGGATTGTAAATGGGCCAATTCGGTCCATGTTTTGATATAGCTGCCATATAAACCGATCTTGGGTCTTGACTTCTTGAGCCTCTAGACGGCGCATTTCTTGTCCGATTTGACTGAAATTTTGCACGTGGTGTTTTGTTGTCACTTCCAACAACCGTCCTAAGTGTGGTTTAAATCGGTCCATGTTTTGATATAGCTGCCATATAAACCGATCTTGGGTCCTGACTTCTTGAGCGTGGTGTTTTGGTGTCATTTCAAACAACCGTGCTAAGTATGGTTTAAATTGGTCCATGTTTTGATAAAGCCGCCATATAAACCGATATTGGGTCTTGACTTTTTGAGCCTCTAGAGGGCGCAATTCTTATCCGATTTGGCAGAAATTTTGCATGAGGTGTTTTGTTATGACTTCCAATAACTGTGCTAAGTATGGCGCAAATCGGTACATAACCTGATATAGCTGCCATATAAACCGATCTGGAATCTTGATTTGACTGAAATTTTGCACGTGGTGTTTTGGTGTCACTTCCAACAATCGTGCTAAGTATGGTTTAAATCGGTCCATGTTTTGATATAGCTGCCATAGAAACCGATCTGTGATCTTGACTTCTTGAGCCTCTAGAGGGCGCAATTCTTATCCGATTTGGCTGAAATTTTGTACAACAGCTTCTCTCATGATTTTCAACATACGTGTCTAATATGGACGGAATCGCTCAATAGCTTGTTACAGCTCCCATAAAAATCGATCTCCCGATTTTGCTTCTTGAGCCCCTACAAGGCGCAATTCTTATCCGAATGGACTGAAATATTCCTCAATAACTTCTACAATGTTTAGCATTCAATTCATTTATGGTCCGAATCGGACTATAACTTGATATAGCTCCAATAGCATAACAATATTCTTTGTTTGCCTAAAGAGATACCGCGTAAAGAACTCGACACATGCGATCCATGGTGGAGGGTATATAAGATTCAGCCCGGCCGAACTTAGCACGCTTTTACTTGTTGTTTTTATAATTGAGGTTAAACAAACAGAAAGTGATAAGAATGCAAGTATTTTAAAAATGCGTAGGCAAAAACATTGGTGAGTTCTTAATCTTACTTGTAGACCTGTTATGTGGTAAGCTTACCATGAAATACTCATATCATAGAATTCATTTAGCAATCACTTGGCTTTCAAAAAGTGATTTTATCTACTTATATTTTCTTGTATAGATGACCGTGGCTTATGTCAACAAACTGTTTAGGAGTTTGACTACACTCTATAGCATGTTAGATGTAGGTCACACGATGAAGGTCATTTGGGCAATAATATTTGTAATAAAAAATAAAAACTTTTTAAATGTTGATACCGAAATGACAAATATTATCAAAAAATTTATTATTTAAAAAATATGTATTCATAACATATTTATGGCATTTTTAACATGGGTAAAATACAAAATATAAATCTTTTTATGCCAAAATCTAAAAAGAAAAACGGCGCAGAAATATGCCAAAAATACATTTGTACAAAATATTGACCTCTGAAAGTTGAATATTTTTGACTTTTTTTCTAAATATTTAATTAGGTGAATTGTTTGTTTTCTATATCATGTACACTAGGAACAAGTTAGAGTGTGCTAAGTTCGGCCGGGCCGAATCTTATATACCCTCCATCATGGATCACATTTCTCGAGTTCTATGCGCGGTATCTCCTTTAGGCAAAAAAAGAATATTTATTAAGAACTCTTATCCTATTGGAGCTATATCAAATTATAGTCCGATTCGGATCATATAGGAATGCTGAACATTGTAGAAGTCATTGTGTAATATTTCAGTTCATTTGGATAAGAAGTGCGCCTTGTAGGGGCTCAAGAAGCAAAATTGGGAGATAGATTTATATGGGAGCTGTATCAAGCTATTGATCGATTCAGACCATGTAAGACACGTATGTTGAAGGCCATAAGAGAAGCCGCTGAGCAAAATGTCTGCCAAATCGGGAGACAAATGCGCCTTCTAGAGGCTCAAGAAGTCATGATCCAACATCGGTTTATATGACAGTTATACCAGATTATGGACTGATTTGAATCATACTTAGCACAGTTGTTGGAAGTGATTCCAAAACACTGCGTGCAAAATTTCAGCCAAATCGGATAAGAATTGCGCCCTCTAGAGGTTTAAGAAGTAAAGATCGGTTTATATGTCAGCTATATCAAAACATGAACTGATTTTAACCATACGTAGCGCAGTTGTTGGAAGTGATACCAAAACACTACGTGCAAAATTTCAGTCAAATCGGACGAGAATTGCGCCCTCTAGAGGCTCAAGAAGTCAAGACCCCAGATCGGTTTATATGGCAGATATATAAAAACATGGACCTATTTGGCCCATTCATAATCCCAACCGACCTACACTTATAAAAATTATTTGTGCAAAATTTCAAGCGGCTAGCTTTACTCCTTTGAAAGATAGCGTGCTTTCGACAGATAGACGGACGGACGGAAATGGCTAGATCGACTTAAAATGACATGACGATCAAGAATATATATACTTAATGGGGTCTCAGACGCATATTTCGAGGTGTTGCAAACAGAATGAAGAAATAAGTATGCCCCCATCCTATGGTGTAGGGTATAAAAAGATCCTTTGAAAATTGTTGTTACTACGTCCATATAAGTGCAAGTCCAGCGATATAAATTTACATCCGAATTTGATGAAATCTCGCAGATATGTTAAGATCAGTAACAAAACAATCCGGGCCAAATTTTGTGCAGATCGTGTTTATTACAGCGTTATAAGTGCAAATCGGGCGGTACATATACATGGGCGCTATATCCAAATCTGAACCGATTTTGATGAAATCTTGCAAGTATGTTAAAATCAGTTGAAAATTGTAGCTACTACGGTCATTTGAGTGAAAATCGAGCGATGCATATATATGGGAGCTATATCTAAATCTGAACCGATTTTATATAAATCTTGCAGATATGTTAAGATCAGTAACAAAAGAGTCCGTACTAAATTTTGTGCAGATCAGTTGAAAATTGTAGTTACTACTACAGCCATTTAAGGGAGCTATATCTAAATCTGAACCGATTTTATAAAAATCTTGCAGGTATGTTAAGATCAATAACAAAACAAACCGTGCCAAATTTTGTGCAATTGTAGTTACTAAAGTCATTTAAGTGCAAATCGGGCGATACATATATATATGGGAGCTATTGGGTTGCCCAAAAAGTAATTGCGGATTTTTCATATAGTCGGCGTTGACAAATTTTTTCACAGCTTGTGACTCTGTAATTGCATTCTTTCTTCTGCCAGTTATCAGCTCTTACTTTTAGCTTGCTTTAGAAAAAAAGTGTAAAAAAAGTATATTTGATTAAAGTTCATTCTAAGTATAATTAAAAATGCATTTACTTTCTTTTAAAAAATCCGAATTACTTTTTGGGCAACCCAATATATCTAATAGCGTTCATCCTTGCGCCAAAAATGCGATATGAGTAAAATTTCGTGACGATTGGAATACATGGACTCACAGACGGACATGGCTAAATCGAATCAGAAAGTGATTCTGAGTCTATCGGTATACGTATCAATGGTATACTTGCAAACAAATGCACAAACTTATAATACCCTGTACCACAGTGGTGGTGTAGGGTATAAATACTGGTATGGAGATGACCAGTATTTTTCTAATTGCAATACAAAACAGGCTATGAGTATGCAATCAAAATGTTTGTCTCCTTGCATGATTTTTATTCACACCTAATACCGTAGAATAGATATACGCAGTCAATGTCATCATGACGCCAGTAATGAGAATGCATAAAATAAATAATTAAAAAATATTAGCAGTGGTTATATATTTCTGTTTTTATGAACATTCTGAAATGACCAGTCACACACAAAAATTGAATATTAAATAAAACAGCGATATAAACAAATACATATGAAAACATTTTAAATATTCCAACAGCGTCTTGCCATTATTTCTTTGTTTTTGTTTATCGAGGTTTTACTTATCGTTTTCTTCAATGAAAACCAATGGATAAACAAAATACACAACGTATAGGTGAAAAAGTAACAAACAAGAATTCTAATGACTTTTTAACATTGCAGTAATGTCTGCGCAGTTTTTAAAAATATAACGGATATTATGATGGAAAAATTTGGAAATCAGCTTGGCAAGGAAGTCTCAATAATTTGTAATTTTTAAGCACTTTTCATTGAACCCGGGAGAGATCCCGGGTTCAATGTATTTCCATCAGATGCTTTAATCCGTCGCCAACTGTGGTGTCAGAATGGACTTTTTTACTCGCCTATGGAAGAAAGTCTGATGGCAGATTGCCACTACTCCCTAACTTGAGCTATTATGTGAAATTTGAATGAAAAGTAGTTTAAAAAATACTTGATAAGTTCTATGGGCGAGAGAACTCGAAAAGAAAAATCCCAAACTTAGTCTTGACGGACGAGAAAATCAGGGGTATTATTTTTCGATATCTGAAGGGGCAGATGAATGAATACATTTTTTCGCATACACAAACGATTAACAGTTTTTTTGTTGTTGGTTCCTTCTTTGATGTGCTACTTCCGAAAACGGCTTTTGTTTTGAGATATAGCTTTAGGCCGTAGTGTAGGATTTTTACCTTAATTCTCATTTTTTTAGCATTAAAAAATATTTTATTGCTTTTATTTTTTTAAGTGTATTCAAAATATATTTAAATAATTGTATTTATTAAATTTAATGTACAGGGTTGCGTATGATTACACATACGCCATAAATCATACGCAACCGTGCTCACTCATTTTTCCTTTACAAAATGTTTGGGAAATTGTTGTTTAAAAATCGGATCGCCATACCTGCGTGGTACGAACTCTATGGCATCATTTTTTTTCACCGAACTATTAGCATTACAATAAGTGGAACCCCTGTCGTAAACATACCGTAAATATAGGGAAACGTGTCAGCTGTTTTGTTTTGACTCATGAATATACATACATGTCGCTAGGGGCTACATGTCGAGCTTGCTAGACTAGGAAGTCTCGCAAGCTCGTCCGCTTTACAATTCCCTGGGATATCTCTGTGGTCCGGCACCCATAACAGGTGTATTTTTAACTGTTCAGCCATCTCGTTGAAAGATTTGCGACAGTCGAGGGCGATTTTTGTGTTCAGAAATACGTTCTCCAGGGATTTAATGGCTGCCTGGCTGTCTGAGCGGCTCAAGTAGGGTGTAATCCACACTGCCTGGAACATCTGATATTGAATCAAGGGTGCTTATAGCCCCCACATGACCAAAGGCAAAAGATGTAGAATTAAATTCAGTGCATCAGATGGTGTCGTCCTCAGTGCGGCTGTGATGCACAAACAAGCCATCCTTTGGATCCCGTTAAGTATTGAGTAGTGGGTGGTCTTTTGAAGCACCGTCCACCAGACCACAACACCATATAGCAGTATATACCCAATGTATGACACGCGGGCTAAACCTCGAACTTTTGCCAATAGCTCTTGTGCAGGTATAAAACCGACGATACCCTGACTAAAATTTTCAAAACAAAAATTTTATAAGGCCAAAAAAGAATCAAGCTGATAGGCCCATAAATGACTGCTTGGCAAGCAATTCAAAATTTTACATGCTCAAGGTGACCAACTTTCAAGCCCCATGGATAAGCCTCAGGATTGACTAGTGTTCCCAAAAACACCTCAACATAGACTATATAAAGTTTCGTGTACATATCCGTTCAAAAGTTCCCGAAATATTCAGAAAATTTTCGATTTGGCAACACTGTGTGGCAATGGATATATTGTTAAAATCAATTTGTGTTTGTGTGTTTCCGTACAGGCCAGTGGTGGACACACACATGTGCAGACAAATTCCAAGCCCATGGATTTATGTACTTGGGAAAACAAAAATTTGATATCCAAATTATGGGGGAGCAGAAAACGAATCCGATATCCAAATGTGGGGCCAAGCGATTGGGGGTTCACCTCGAAACGCCATCAAATAGGTCATATTTACCAACCATGGCAATATGAGGCTCAAACGAAAGTTCTTTAGGAATAGGGCATGGTGTTTATATCCACTTTCGGGATCAAGTGTCCGGAGGCCTGTCCACTCCCAAAACACTCCCTTAACAGAACAAAATTAATCACCATGGCAATCAGGATTCACTAATAGAAGGTTAGGTCACATGCGAAAACACAAAATGGATAGGCCCCATGAACATTATTAAGGATGTCAAATCTGCCGATTGAAAATGACATCATATAGGAGAAAACGTAAATAAAGAAAGAATGTAAAAAGAGGCCTTAATGCCAAGTACTGCCAAAAATGAAAAAAAAAATATGTCGGCTGATCGTTTGGCTTAACGTTATTCAGTAAATCCTGCATAGCAATATGAAAGGTATTTAGAAATAAAGCTCGAATCTTAAATCTTTTATTTCGACCCAAGTGTATTGGTGGACCGCTTAAACACCCTCAAACCGAACATATTTACCAACCATGGCTATATGGGGCTCAATTGAAAGATATTTGGGAGTAGAGCACGAATTCTGTATTGAAATTTGGGGCGAAATAGGAATTATTCACGACCGTGCCAATAAAGGAATTAAATAAAAGATATTAGGGAGTCAAAGAAGGCGCAGCGATGCGGGCCAAGTTCAACTAGTAAATAACACTTTGTAACACCTAGTAATATTGGTCAAGAACCTACAGAGTCCGTCCGTCAGGACTATCCGTACAACGAATCCCGTCACACTCGTCCGCACTTGGGATAATCGATCAGCTGATATAAATTTCCTCTCGGCAACTAGCCCATTCGAGAGGGGTGTCAGTTCACTGAAGCGCTGATTGATGTACTCTCTGAAGCCGACCCAATCGGCCTTCTTCTGATTGATAAACGTCCGGAGCTCAGGGGTATGGGTGGTCTGATCCCAAAAAATTTCATGCCGGGATATGTCACTCAGGACATTAGAGGATGAAACGTGATGTGACTTGAAGTCTCCTAGAACCAACGGATTATGTAAGACTGTAGCCCACTTGTGTAGTAAGTTTGGCTGGGTCACTACTAACAACCGGCGGTATGTACACATTGTATAGCTTTATCTCGGCAGTACCAGACATGAGTGCTATCCCCATGCACTCCATCCCAGCCAATCCCCCACCACCATTCCTTAATGTCCGTACATCTATATGTCTGTCGAAATCACGCTTACTTTCCAATGAGTGAAGCTAGCCGCTTGAAATTTTGCACAAATACATCCTTATAGAGAACACCATAGCGCAAAAGTTACCATGTCCGCCTATGACGCTGAACGCCTGGGTTCGAATCCTGGCGAGAACATCAGAAAATTTTTTCAGCGGTGGTATCCCCTCCTATATTTGTGAGGAAAACCTCCTGCTCAAAGAGGTGTCGCACGCCATACGTGCTTGGCTATAAAATGGAGCTTAAACTTGAATCGGACAGCACTCAATGATATGTGAAAAGTTTGCCCCTCTTCCTTAATGGAATGTTCATGGCCAAATTTGCATTTGCACTTCCTATTAGTGTAGATCGATTGCGATGGTAAATGAGCCATATGGAGGGCGTAATTCCTTTTTGATTTGTATTTCTTATTGACCTCCAACATACGTGGCAAATATGACCTGACGATGCAAAACCTGATATAGCTCAGATATACACCGATCTCCCGACTTTGTCTTGAACCCTTGTTTCTGCTCATATCTACTTGCGCAAAAGCAAACCATTGTCTATTTCATGGGAGATGTCCCATACTCCGCAAGTGGGTATCAAACGAGAGACATATATTCCCTAGGAAACAATCATAAATGGAAAGGCATACGTTTTAGCTATATGAGATGTTCGGCAGCCAGCATTCCGAAAATTCTGAGAAATTAATCATCAAACCGTTTGTTGCTGCCAATTTATTAGCAGTAGTTGTTGGAACATCTTAGGTGAATATTTCGGAATCCTACAAACAATAGGTTGGTGCACTCTCCATGGTAAATGTTCAACAATTCTTGTTCCAACTTCTCTTGTATGCGATTACTCAATTAGCTTGTTGTCTTTGGAAAATTTAATTTCGCCTTCGATTTAATCATCATTCCACTAAAAGTCAATTGCTTCATTTGACTACTTGGTAACGTATTTTAAGTGCAAAGCTTTCAATCGTTGCACTATGGGCCAACGTCAATCAAATTTCTGTTTTCTAGTGAAATAAAGTTGAAGTAAAAAATTATATTGGAAGCATTCCACGAGACAAGTGTACACATTTTCAAAGTTATGTGGCAGTGATACTAATTTATCACTTATGAGGTGTTAAATATTACAAAGAAAATTTAATTAATTAGCTTTGCAAAATAAACTCCATAAACTGATATAGAATTCATATTCGAATTTTTTGTTCAAAAATTAAATTCGTTGTTTAGGCGAAACGTTTGCAAACTACACCCAGCGAAATAAGTTTGCTGATATGTCTGCTAATTTTAAGTTGAAATATTTTTACAATTTTTGTTCGTTTCTCTTTTGAGACGAGCTCACACACCAACCACTATGAAACGCGTTTCGTAATTTGGTTTAGAATTACTCATCAGCCATATAAAGTGAGAAGGCTTCAAGGTTGTACTTATTCTGAATTTATTGCGAAAACGCCTCTATGCTATAAATACCACATTAACCACGCTCGACAACCCTGTCTATTAGCTGTACTTTTTCCCAATACGTTTTTATTTTGTGTTTTTGTGTAATGGCACAAGTTACACTACTCCCATATATTGAGGGCTTCGAACGGCAGACAACGACAACGGTTCTCGCTGTTGCTCCGTATGCCCAGGTTCGAATCCCGGTCGGGCTCTGCCGATTTTTTTCATTTCCACGTTTTTTATCTGTTACAATTTTTGTTTGTTTCTATTTCGAGACGAGCTCAATGATCGGAGATTTTTCTTTGCAAAAGGAAAGCTCATCGCGCGCTTCTTCCATTTTATGGATGATGATGAACCCACTAAAGCGGCTATTCGGGCTATTGTACATTTACATTGTTGGACATTAAATCACCAACACGTTTACGTAGATTACGAACTGATGATCAGTTACTCAACAACGTGGAAAATTTTGAGGAATGATTTAGCTATGAAGCCTTTCAAAATACAGCTGGTGTAAGAATTGAAGCGCAACTCAAAATTTTTGGTGAATAGTCTCTTGGAAAGTTGGCCGAAAATCCACTTTTTATCAAAAAATTGTGTGTAAATAAGCAAAATTGTCGATTTTGGAGTGAAAATCATACAGAAGCATTGCAAAAGCTACCAATGCATCCAGAAAGTCACAGTTTGGTGCGCTTTATGGGCTGTAGGCATCATTGGACCGTACTTCTTCAAAGATGATGCGAATCTTAACCTATCTGTGAATGGTGAGCGCAACCGTGAGATGATATCCAACTTTTTTTTTGCCAAAAATGCAAGAGCTTGACTTGCATGACATGTGGTTTCAACAAGACGGTGCCACATGCCACACAGCACGCGTACCAATGGGCTATTGGCCGCCTAAATCGTGCAATTTAAATTTTTTGTGGGGCTTTGGCAAAGCTCATGTCTATGCAGACAAGCCCGCTTCAATTGACCCATTGGAAGACAACATTGAAGCATTAATTCGTGAGATACCGGCCGAAATGTTGAAAAGAGTAACCAAAATTGGACTAAGGACCATTTGAGGCGCAGCCACGGTCAACATTTGCATGAAATAGTACAACTGATATAATCCCGAGGATCGTTTTCATCAAACCTATCGGCTGTTCAATGGCCTAATCCACCGACAAAATCATAGTCATTGAAAGCATACTCTTTTACAAACAGATTATGATAAACTTAACTTATTGCTGTTTCCTATTGATTGGTATAACATTGTATGTACTAATGATCTTGGTGACTTAGTATCGAAATTTTACTTTGTTCTACAAGAATGCTTTGTTAAATAAGTGTCTCGAATAGTCGTTGTTGATATATGATGGACCACATTGGAATACGAGAAATCTATCAAAATTAAAGAATAGCAAAAATAGACTGCAAAAAAAATTTAAAAATAGAGATCAACTTTTTGAATAATTCCTTAGCAAAGTCGAAATATAGCTTGGAGAACAAGAGAACAAGAAGAATCAATTTGGACCGAATCCAAAATCTTTCTATAAATTTGTCTATTCCAAAGGTAGCTTTAGTGGTTTTCCAAATTATGTTAAATATGGATCTGTGTCCGCTTTTGATGATTTGGATATTCCTAATATATTCGCAGATTTGTTTTTCAGATAAACCTTAAAACCATCATACTAGATATCCCCAAAATATCAACGATACAAATTATGAAGATGCTACTTTTATTGAGGGCACCGTAGCGCAGAGGTCAGCATGTCCGCCTATGACGCTGAACGCCTGGGTTCGAATCCTGGCGAGACCATCAGAAAAAATTTTCAGTAGTGGTTTTCCCCTCCTAATGCTGGCAACATTTGTAAGGTAATATGCCGTGTAAAACTTCACTCCAAAGAGGTGTCGCACTGCGGCACGCCGTTCGGACTCGGCTTCATAAAGGAGGCCCTTTATCATTGAGCTTTAACATGAATCGGACTGCACTCATTGGTATGTGAGAAGTTTGCCCCTGTTCCTTAGTGGAATGTTCATGGGCAATGTTAAAGATACTGTCAACATTTACTGCAGGTCTCGATGGAGTACCGGCATGCATTTTGAGACATTGTGCCGAGCAGCTTTCGTATCCTTTATCGTTAATGTTCAACAATTCATTTAAGACTGGATATCTACCACAAATGTGGAAGGGAACATATATCAAAACTTTATTTAAATATGGTAGTCGAAACGATGCTATTATATATCCTATAAACGGTTTCAGCCCACTATTTCCCAGAAAACCACAATGGGCCATTTACTCTGAAAAATTGGGCATCATATGGAAAAATTACCAAATTTTGCCAAAAATGCCCAATATGTTGATTTCTTTAATACTTAGGCCTCCAAATTGAATAGATTCGGAAAAAGCGTAGTACCTATTACCTGCAAAAAATGGGCATCATAAGGAAAAATTACCAAATGTTGTCAAAAATGTCCAATATCTTGGTTTCTTTACTACTTAGGGCTCCAAGTTGAATAGAATTTGAAAGAGCGTGGTGCACATTATGTTGTTGTGTGTTATACACTGAGGCGGCAGCCTTTGGCGATGAAGGCCAATATCTTGGTTTATTTAATACTTAGGGCTCCAAATTGAATAGATTCAGAAAAATGGTGGTCCATCTAATATTTCCTGTAAACGGGTTTAGCCCACTATTTCCCAGTTGGCCACAGTGGGCCACTTACTCCGAAAAATGGGGCATCATATGGAAAATTACCAAATTTTACCAAAAATGGCAAATATCTTGGTTTCTTTAATACTTAGGCCTCCAAATTAAATAGCTTCGGAAAGTGCGTAGTCTCTATTATATTTTCTGCAAAAAATGGGCACCATAAGGAAAAATTACCTAATTTTGCCAAAAATGCCCAATATCTTGGTTTTCATAATACTTAGGGCTCCATAGTACTTGGGGCTCCATAATACTTAGGGCTCCAAGTATGTAGTTGTAGCAGTGTGTTGTACACTGAGGCGGCAGCCCTTGCCGACGATGGATTTCATCGGGTCAATCAGGGTTTCTTTAATACATAGGGCTCCAAATTGAATAGTTTACTCTGAAAAATGGTGCATCATATGAGAAAATGACCAAATTTTGCCAAAAATGGCAAATATCTTGGTTTTTTTAATACTTAGGCCTCTAAATTGAAAAAATTTTAAAATTTTCGTAACAGTTTTTAGCCCACTATTTCCCAGTTGGCCACAGTGTACCTATTTCTGTTATTATTTTGATTTTTATTATAATTTCATTCTTCGTCATAGTTGTATTTGAATTTCTTTTTATACCCTCCACCATAGGATGGGGATATACTAATTTCGTCATTCTGTTTGTAACACATCGAAATATGCTTCTAAGACTCAATAAAGTATATATATTCTTGATCGTCATGACATTTTAAGTCGATCTAGCCATGTCAGTCCGTCTGTCTGTCGAAAGCACGATAACTTTCGAAGGAGTAAAGCTAGCCGCTTTAAACATTGCACAAATACTTTTTATTGGTGTATGTCGGTTGGGATTGTAAATGCACCAAATCGGTCCATGTTTTGATATAGCCGCCATGTTAACCGATCTTGAGTCTTGATTTCTTGAGCCTCTAGAGGGCGCAATTCTCGTCCGATTTCACTGTAGTTTTGCACGTTGTGTTTTGGTATAGTTTTCAACAACTGTGATAAGTATGTTTGAAATCGGTTTATAACCTTGTATAGCTCCCATACAAACCGATCTTGGGTCTTGACTTCTTCAGCTTTGAGAGGGCGCAATTCTTATCCGATCCCCAATTCTCTATCCGATTTTAACTTTGCACGTAGTGTTTTGTTATAGTTTTCAACAACTGTGCTAAGTATGGTTGAAATCGGTTCATAACCTGGTATAGCTGCCATATACGTTGGTCTTTGATCTTGACTTCTTGAGCCGCTTCAGGGCGCATTTCTCATCCGATTTCTTATCCGAAATTTTGCATAGTTGCGAAGATAAAAAAATTTAATTCGGCAGAAATAATATACTGAAAGAAATTATATAGCCTTTTGGGTCAATTTCAATTTATATATGGCACTTCAACTTCTTTGGTCCCATAGTGCACTGTACTTGAACAGGGTATAGAAAAATAACTATAAATGAATCATTTGTTTATTTTTATGCGTGCTTAACAAAGACTAAAACAATGAAACATTTTACCAAAGACAGCATACTTCTGCCAACGCGTAACTAACTAATTTAATAACTTCGATAGGAAATTATCTTATCTTTTGAATGTCAAGAATTGGAACACAAAATTACCTTGACAAGACAAGGTTTGAAAATTGGTTTTTACTGTGTACTTACCTTTCAGGTGCATAAATATCATTTTCTGTCGCTCTGTTATGGATTTCGAAAGCAGTGGCCCTCTTTTGTCTTTGGGAATATTCATATCCTCAAGTATTTCCATGAATTTAGCATCCACCTCCGAATCGCTTAGCGCTCGTATGGTCTTTTCCAATTCCTGCAAATCGAAAGCAGCTTCGCCATCTGTGGATGCGGGCCGTCCCGCCAGGTTACCGGTGCTGTAGTGGGTGCCTTTGGTTTTTGGGCGGCCAAACAAACTTTCCAGAAGGCCGCCACCCGATTTATTTTTATCATTTTTTGACATTCTGGAAGCAAAAATATGCATTTTGTTACTTGCGATTTTACACAAAATATAAGCTTTGTTATTGTTTTTTGTCTATGTTCAATGATTTATGTAGTAAATGAATGCAAAGTTGTTAAGGTAAGTGGTAGGATATTTGTAAATGGAATTGTCGTTGTCTGAATGGCGAAAGAAAAAATCACAGCTGACGCGACCCGACCAACACCGGCATCTAACTAACCACTATAGTTTCTGCCTTTTCAATTTTCCTCTTTTCCTTTGCTCTTGTTGGGGTAGGGTAGGGATGTGTAGGGAAATTAAAGAAAGCCAGCAACGGTATATTTGTTGGTTTTCCTACGCCTTCACCACTGCCTTACTCCTTTACGTGTCTGTTAGACAGGATGTATTTGTTGATGTTTTCTCAAAAGCCAGTCCCATTGAAGCTCTCTATACCAACCAATTTATGGGTGTTGGTGCTGGTCTGGGTTTTGTTTTTGTTTTGATTTTCTTTTTTCCCTCGTTTTCAGTATTTTGTTTAGCTTTGGTGGGCATCTGGAACTGACTAAGTTGTTTGAAGCATGCAACAGCAAAATGAGAGAGAGAGAGGAAAAATCAAGATGAGAGTAACAGACAATGTTGCCCAATTATCAGATATGCCAATATTGCTATTAAGGGAATTTTGTGAAACTTCAAGGATTAATCTAATCACCAGGATAAATTCACTTACTGTTGGTGAAACCATAGAATGAAATTTTTAAGTAAAACATAGCAAACATTTCGCAAATTTGTTGCGAATTCCAGGTAAAAAGTATTTTTTTCCAAGAAAATTTTGTTTTTAGGGAAAATTTATGGGATTTTTTTCTTTAGACATATTTTCATGGAAATTTTATCTTTAGAGAACATTTCATAAATTTTGCCTTTAGGGATAATTTTATGGAACTCTTGTCTTTAGAGAAAATTTTATGGAAATTTTGTCTGTAGACAAAATTTCAGAGAATTTTTGTGTTGAGAAAACATTTCGTAAAAATTGTTTTGTTTACATTTAAGAACAATTCTATCTTACGATAAATTTTCAGGAAAATTTTAAGAAAAGTTTGTCGTAGGGATTTTATTGTTGTGTTTTCAGAATAGTCACTGAAATTTAATTCACGAGCAAAATTTTGACGGTAATCATTTGTTTTTGTCTCCATACCAAAAGACTTTTTTCATCTGCTTTTTTTTTGCAAACAAATAAAATAACAAAGAGAAAAAACAAACATTTGAAACAATTAAAAATGGAGCGAATTGTAGCCATAATGGTTTAAAACGTAGCCAGTATATTTTTTTGTTTTTCCTCACTATAAGCAGAGTACTACTTTTCACCTAATTGTCTCCAATGTTTCGCCGAAGTTTTGTTATATGAAGTTTGACAGCATTATACGCTGCTTTCAGGTGGGTATTAAGTTCGTTCACCAGTGGCATTTTTCACAGAACGTTGTTTCACTAATTGTAGAAGTTTAGTGAAGTTTGCTTTCATTTCTGTAAATTGCGTTATTTACAAGCAAAATAATATTTGGCAACCCCATCATATGTTCCACCACCAACATTTACTTTGGTTAATTAGATTTTTTGTGTAGTTCCCTAAAAAAAAATAATAATAAGTAAAAAGGTCCGGCCGAACTTAGATTACTAACTCATTTTGTAATTGATTTATTTAGTGACAATCAAATCGAGAATTGATTGTTGATTCTAAGGTCACATTATATCAGTATATAGACCAAATCGTATTATACTTGGCACGCACAGAAAAAAAAATAACTCGTAGAAAAAACCAACTAAAATTGCAAATTTTGCTCATGAATATTCCACTAAGGAACAGGGGCAAACTTCTCACATATCAATGAGTGCAGTCCGAATCAAATTTGAGATCAATGATAAGGGGCCTCCCTTTTATAGCCGAGTTCGACACTTCTTTGGGGAGAAGTTTTACATGGCATAGTACCTCACAAATGTTGCCAGAATAAAGAGGGAAAAACCACCTCTGAGAAAAAAGTTTTTTTCTGATGGTCTTGCCAGTATTCGAACCCAATCGTTCAGCGTCATAGGCTGACATGCTAACCTCGGCGCTACGGGGGCCAACTACCAAATTTGCATGTGAAACTTTAAATTCTCAACGAATTTTAGCATTGAATCGAAGACATTTTTTTTTTTGAAGTACATACGTAAGTAAGTCTCTACAAGAGACTTGACAGACAAAATATTAAAATTTTGTTGACTTTCAACAAATTCTTTAGTTGGGGTAGTTGTAAAAATTGCCGTACTACCATGTAGAGCACAAAACTCCCATGCCATTGCAAACATAGGTTCGAGTCCCCCGGTCGGCCAAAAAAAAATATTATAATTTTTTTTATTAAAGTTATTTTAGAAAATTTGGAATAAAAATATAAGAATTTCGTATTCATAAAAAATTTTTTTAGAAATGTTAGCAATTTTTATTTCTTGAGTTCACGATAGCATGTTCAGAAGTAAGCATAATTTAATAACTGTAAATTAGTGTTGAACTTAAATTGAATTTGCTGACTCTAGCATTCTCATCTCCAAATGTGTCAGCCAATCTCCATATAATCCTTAGCACCATAAGAAGTTCAATATTTCCCAAATTTAGTTAATTTTAACTAGTGTTGAGGTTTAAAATTTTTTGAGTGCAATGGAATTTTCCCTAAAAGCAGATTTACGAATTTCTCCAAGGTAAAACCCATTGATATATTTCAAAAACTTAAATTTCAGTTAGTGAAAATTATCAGAAAATATCCAGAAACTAATTAGTACATTGAGCTCAAAAACCTGAAAACCCGTTTTTCAAAAACCAAAAAACAAATACCCATCTTACTAGTGAATTTAATTGAAATTTAGACTTTAAAGGGCATTTCAGAGATTGAGCTTCAGAAAAATTTATGAGAATTTAATCTTCAGATCTTAAGAATTTTTTATCTGAAACCTGAAAAAAACCAAACTGATCACCCTAGTTAATATCCATCCTTACTAGTGAATTTAATTGAAATTCGGACTTTAAAGGTAATTTCATTTTATGAGAATTTGATCTTCAGATCTTAAGAATTTTTCTCTGCAGAAAATTTTTTTGAAATTATAGACATTATAGCAAATTTTAAATAAATGTTGACTTTTCATGAAAAATTTGATTTTGTTAATACTAGCTTTTTATTTTTTTTTAATAGTTTAACCTTTTTCTTATTGGATTTTCGTTTAGAGCTTAGACCAATGGGTATTTGTTTTGCTTCTATTTCGAATGGAAAAGCCAAACGGCAATAAGCCTTTATTAGTCACGGCAATGTGAGTTGCAAAATGTATTGGGCAAGTTACAGTGATCGCGATTTCGGTCTTACCAGGGGCCTCATCAGACTATTATGCCACTAAAAGATTACATGCTTCCACCTACTCACTAATTAGTGAGCAGTGCAATGGTAGAAACTAAGCAAAAGAAACGAAAGAGAAACAAAAACCATAAACCCATTGGTCTAAGCTGAACGAAAATGCAATAACAAAATGAAA
Source organism: Stomoxys calcitrans (assembly GCF_963082655.1). Lineage (NCBI taxonomy): Eukaryota > Metazoa > Arthropoda > Insecta > Diptera > Muscidae > Stomoxys > Stomoxys calcitrans. The sequence continues at coordinate 84,469,568 of NC_081554.1, forward strand.
TATTTTGTGAGCAAACGAACGAATTGCAAAAACAGAATTTTCTTTCAATAAAAAAAGTAAATAGAACCACCTGCACTCATCATAGAATTTTGAGTTACAATTTTATATTATAAAGTTTTGTGTTTGGCTGCATAAAATTACCCAAGAATTTTGTAATGGTTGCATTTCACTAATATTGAACTCCACTCATTTGCAACCACTTCCATAATTTATACCATTTTCTGTTGTAAAAAACGGTAATATTTTAGAGCATTACAAATTGGATGCACATAATTATTTTACCACATGTGTTGCAATGAGCTTAAACCGAAAAACAAGCATCCAAATTGAATGACGTTCTTTTCGTACCGAAAGTGTTGAGTGTTCACTAGAGCATGACCACCAACCCCAAAATGAAAATAAACAAAACCAACTTAGCGGATAAAAAATTTCAAATAATTTATATGAAAACTGAAAACAATAAAACTAACGAAAGAACAACGTTGTATAAACTGATTTAAATGCACACCATCTATGTACATTTATTTGCTATGGCTCGAAATGGAAGAGGAAAAAATTCATTCAAAAATAAAACCGTTTTTGATATCTATTGGGTTGCCCAAAAAGTAATTGCGGATTTTTTAAAAGAAAGTAAATGCATTTTTAATAAAACTTAGAATGAACTTTAATCAAATATACCTTTTTTCACCTTTTTTCTAAAGCAAGCTAAAAGTCACAGCTGATAACTGACAGAAGAAAGAATGCAATTACGGAGTCACAAGCTGTGAAAAAATTTGTCAACGCCGACTATATGAAAAATCCGCAATTACTTTTTGGGCAACCCAATATTTAATTACACTGTGCAACAATCTATCAATTGTGTGCATAAAGCCTAACGATGGATTGACTTGTCTGAACCGGCTCATATTGAGCAACAAAGAAGTCGTACCACAATGATGTTGCACAGTGTGTCATATGAGAAAACACTAAATTAACCGTAAATTCTCCATAGAGATAAAGAAATCATGTAACGATTGTTTAATTGTTAACTGAAATCGCATATTTTAAACTTTGGGTAGAAGTTAAAATTGTTTGGAAAATAAAATAACGATCCGTAGAACCAATCCCTGCTGATGGCATAAAATATTAAAACATAACGCCTTGTCAGAATAAGAACTCGGCACCACCGAGTTAGACTAAATAAGCGAACCATACCAGTATTGAAATAAAATAAACAAAATGAATATTGGCTTATATACGCTATTTTGGCATCGTTTGGACCACCGTGACGAAGAGGTTAAAATGTTCGCCTATGACGCTAAACGCCTGGTTTTGAATCAGCGTTGGTTATCGCCTCCTAATGCTGGAGGCGAAAAAAAGGAAAAGGGAGGGAAACGAAAAAAGGACCATGATTTGTGGAACTGCACCTGGAATGTCTGCGCTCTCTACAGAGAAGTTGCAGTATACGCGCTGGCGGAAGTATTGGTGAAGTACAAGGCAGATATTACCGCCTTACAGGAAGTGCGATGGACCGCGAATGGCGTCACAACAACACCAAATGGTGACGAACTATACTGTAGCTGCCATAACACAAGGCATGAATTTGGCTGTGGATTTGTGTTTAGTCGGAGACTGAAACACCTTGCCTCAAGTCATAACACAAGGCATAAATTTGGCTGTGGATTTCTGGTTAGTCAGACACTGCAACTCCTTGTCTCAAGCTTTACTCTGGTGGATGAGAGGCTTGCCACAATCCGCATAAAAGCCAAAATCTTCAACATCAGCCTTATTTGTGCCCATGCCCCGACGGAAGACAAGCACGAACAGACTAGGGATATTTTTTCTACAAGCGCCTAGAAATGGAATATGAACGCTGTCCCGCCCATTATATTAAAATCGTTCTGGGTGATTTTAATGCGAATATATATTTGTCCCAACAGTTGAAAAATTAAGCCTACACGAATAAACTTGCGATAATGGATTAAGGCTAGTAGCAGCATCAGATTTCAACATCGAAGGATTCACACTGCCACATGGCGGTCACTCGATCAAAACACGAGAAACCGAATAGATCGTGTTGTGATAGATGGAAGGCATTCCACCAGCGTGTTAGATGTATTATCCGAGGGGGGAACATCGATTCGAATTATTACCTTGTTGCAGCATAGGTTCACACGCGTCGTAGTGTGGCGAGAAACGTACGATCTGACACTGCACCTCAGCATACTATGTCCCGTACACAAAAAAGGAGACAAGACGGAATGTACCAACTACAGAGAAATAAGTCTCCTCCCCATCGCATATAAGATTTTTTCGTGCATACTGTGTGAAAGATAAAAACCTAAAGTCAATGAGATAATTGGGCCCTATTAATGCGCCTTTAAACCTGGTAAATCCACCCTGGGCCAGATATTCACACTGCGCAAAATCCTGGAAAAGACCCGAGAAGAACAAATCAACGCCTACCATATCTTTGTAGACTATGAATCCGCTTTCGATACCCCTATAAGTTTAAAGGTATTTCAAGCTATGTCTGCTCACACCAAAATATAAATTTTTGTGTCATATTTGTGTTGTACTTTTAAATACCTTTCATTTGATACCCATATTGCTCAAAGCGGTTAAAGTGTCTTGTTGGGTGGTGTTTTTGGGGGTGGGGGGGCCCTCCGACACATAGGGTAACATTTTAATGCCGCATTCGTAATCTACTCTTAAATACCTTTCATTTGATACCCATATTGTCCCAATCGGTACACATGTCCTTTCGGGTGGGTTTTGGGATGGGGCGTCCCCCCAGGTTATTTGACCCCAACATTTTTTACCAATTTCGTGTTTTTGGGGTACCATAAGGTGGCATACAAAATTTCGCTTGAATCGGTGCACCCATTTCCGAGATCTGGCATTTTTGAAAATTTTGGATAAGGGGGAGGATCCGCCCCCCCTTCGGATATCAAAAAATGTAGTACCCTATTTTCTCCGGGGGCTGAAATTTTCATGTAAATCGGTTCAGCCGATTTTGAGTCCATACGGAACAGACAAACAAGCAAAACCCAACAATTTCATTTCTATATAATAGATTATCTTATTTTAATAGTTTATTTACCATACAGAGATTGTATTGACTTGGAAAACGGCGCTGAAGACGGAAGATAACATATGTGGATCTAGATTTCGTGGTATTGTACGTAAAATGCTAAGATTGGAATTTTAAGTTAGTTTGTTTATGATACTCTTCACAGACAATGACCCCGACAGTGAAGAGAGGCTCATATTGGAAACGACAATTTTTCTTCTTTTTTTGAAGCCTGGGATCATTAAATCAAATGTGTTTTATTAAGCAATACATTTCATGTTTTATACACAATCTTATTCAATGAAATAAAAAGATTTTCATACATGTGAAAAATGCCAATCATTTATTTTTATTTAAACAGTAAAATAGATGCTTTAAAGAAAGGGCAACTCTCAAATAATTGTTTTGTATAGTCAATAACAACTTTAATCAGGTTTTTGAGTTTATCATAAATCCAAATTTAAAAATTGTTAATCAATAGTACAAATGCTTTTATAGGACCTATTTCAGCAAATTTTTTCACTGAATGTACATACTTTTTAATCGAAAGTACAAATTTCTTTATTGAACCTAGTTGTTAATTTTTTCTGTGATGCTGTCAAATGATAAGGTACCTCCGTTTTAGTCGGCTTATCAAAGGGTATACATATATCTTCACCTTTCAGAATCCTCTAACAAACCATTTACTAACTGCATTAACCCGACCGAAAGGCAGTTTCTTGGTTTAACGTATTTATTTCCAGATTCAAAACAAGACGCTCTGCGCTCTCAATATATATGAGATTGGTATTGCGTTTGAGTTTCACTGTGTCTCCACCAAATAAACATTAAAAGTACCATCGATATTATATGTATGTATTAAAAAAAGCGCGATAATGAATTTGAATACACAACGTATCGAACGATCCCAAAATATAAAAAAATACCTACATATTCAAGATAGAACAAAAAATTTATAAACATCGGCATCAACTTTTGGTAATGACATCATAACCATAGAGAATAAAATAAACAAAAGTGCAAATTGAGTAGACATGTACAACGACCACTTCACCACTACACCACTACAACTACAATACAGTTTTTTTCGAATGTGGGAAAAAAGTAGCACATGGTGTGTTGTTGGGGGGAGGTGCAGATGACGACAGCGGCAATCTTCGTCATCTGGCTTTGGAAGGCCTTAATTGTTTCATTGATGATCGATCAAACGAAAGGTGTGAGATAATTTCACTGCAAGTTTTGGGAAACTATTACGCCCCTTCTACGAGTTAGTTTTGTATATATGAAGCTTATCCTTATGTTAAAATATCTGTGCAGTATTAACAAAATGCCAATTTGTAAATACGATTTCTTGGAATTTGCCTAACGCGGTGCATCAATTAGTCAGTGCTCTGCTATCTTAGGTTTATAAATCTTTTAAAATTTGTTGGAGCTCTGGATTTCCAATGAAATATCTTAAATCTAAACAAATTGTATTTTAGTAATAAAAACATAAAATCGATAAAACTAATTAGTGTAAATAATAAATTCTAATAAAAACGTTGATATTTGAAAGACATTCGTCGGCAAAATATCAAAAACAACACAATAGCTGTGGGAAAATCTGTATAGTTGTCTAAACAAATTTACAGGGTCTACACTGAAAAAGATTTGAAAATTTGTATGATTTTCTAAACAAACTGACAGAGCTTACACTGAAAAAGGTTTTGCTCTAGCTTTAAAGATTTCAGCCAAATATAACGATAGGCAACATAAATAAATACAATAATTCAATTTAAATATATTAATTTTTTAACCTATAAAGGAAATATTACTGCTGGTGAGTAGATGGAGTTATTTGATCACAATTGGCTTATCCAACTAATTAACTGCGTATTTCCAGAAATCGCGGTGTGTAACATTACATATTTCAAGACAGAAATCATTTTATCTATAGCAAGACTATATCCTGTTAAAATCAACAAACGACCAAATTTTACATATGTACATACCCGGGAAATAAATGTATATCGTGAGGTCCATTTATATCTGGCATCAGATATAATTGGATCCGAAAACTGGTTATATATAACTGGATCTAATTGTGTCAAACTAAAACTAATTGGATGCAATCTGAAACATTTTGATACAATTAGATAAAATTATATCTCGAAATTGTCCCAGCTATAAACAGAATCAATTATATAATAATTGTTCTATTTTTAGAACAAACAGCATTGTATTTTGCTCCCGTCGATACTCCTTATTACACCCTCCACCATAGGATGGGGGTATACTAATTTCGTCATTCTGTTTGTAACTCCTCGAAATATTCGTCTAAGACCCCATAAAGTAAATATATTCTTGATCGTCATGACATTTTAAGTCGAACTAGCCATGTCCGTCCGTCTGTCTGTCGAAAGCACGCTAACTTTCGAAGAAGTAAAGCTAGCCGCTTGAAATTTTGCACAAATACTTTTCATTAGTGTAGGTCGGTTCACGTTTAGATATAGCTGCCATATAAACCGATCTGGGATCTTGACTTCATAAGCCGCTAGAGGGCACAATTCTTATCCGATTTGGCTGAAATTTTGCATGAAGTGTTTTGTTATGACTTTCAACAACTGTGCTAAGAAAAGTTCAAATCGGTCCATTGTTGACTTCCAACAACTGTACTAAGAAATAGTTCAAATCGGTCCATAACCTGATATAGCTGCCATATAAACCGATCTGGGGTCTTGATTTCTTGAGCCACTAGAGGGCGCAATTATTATCCGATTTAGCTGACATTTTTTACAACGGCTTCTCTCATGACTTTTAACATACATGTCGAAAATGGCATGAATTGGTTTATAGCCAAATGCAGCTCTCCTATAAACCGATCTCACTATTTTACTTCTTCTGCCCCTAAAGTGCGCAATACTTACTAGATTTGGCTGAAATTTTTCACAATGACTTCTACTATGGTCTCCAATATTCCGTTCAATTATGGTCCGAAATGAGCCATAACTTGATATTGTTCCAATAACATAGTAATTATTTTCTATTATCCTTTGTTTGCCTAAAAAGAGATATAGTGGCAAGAGGTCGACAAATGCGATCCATGGTGGAGGGTATAAAAGAATCGGCCCGGCCGAACTTAGCACGCTTTTACTTGTTTTTTGTTTACTTTTGGAAAGTACCCAGTGGGAAACCGACGAATGTATTGCATTTGGAATACATAATATAATTCGATATAGGATTGACATTTTATAAGATATCTTAAACAATAAAGGGAGTAATTTCATTCATCAGACAAAAATTGTACATTGATTACCATGTGTAATACCATATCAAATAACGTTGGAATGTTATGTTTTTATGAGTGACGATTCTTCTTCATTTTGAAATTCCGTTGTCTGTTGTTGCCGTCTTGCGTCAAAAAACAAACATGATTTGGTTTGCTTTGCATCGTGTAGAATGACGTTTCTAAGTAAAGGATTTATTAAAAATTAAATTTTTCTTTAAAATCAGACCATTTTTGTGTCTTTTCATTTCACATTATGAATCGTACCATGTTAGAATAATTATAAATTCTTGCCTCCTAAAAGAGCAAATTTTTACAAAATTATTATGGTGGTTAAAATTCTAATCTCAAAAAATTTTGAACCTCAACACTAGTTAAGCTACGTAGCTATATTATAGAATATGATGGAACATATTATGAAGGCTCAAATTAATGAGCATATTTTGAGGGAATCATTATTACATGACTGCCAGTCAGGATTTAGAAGTGGTCGCTCAACGACGTCTGCCCTTATAGGCTTAACTGATAATATTAAAAGGACTATCAGTAGTCATGAGAACTGTGTTGCGCACGTCCGTGAGGATAAAGTTTACTTTAATTAGCAGAGACAAAAACCAATTCAATCTTCAGCATGATGTTAACACGTTAACAGAGCTCTGTTATAAAGTTAAAAGCAAATATTTAATAATAAAAAAAGAATTTAGCTCCATATTCCGCAAAAAAAAAAACAATAAAAAACCAAAATATATCACAAAAGCTTCAAATTTCCCAAAAAAATATTAAAATTATGTAAATATTTACCATTATCACATTTTTTTTCTCACGAGTGCTATAATAGATAAAGATGAGCCCACTGTGGCGGACTGAAAAATAGTGCATCAATCACCGCTTGGGGATTTATTATATGGTGATTTATTATATGGACCAAGTGCTTTCGAGAAATGCTTTACATCCAAAACTATTGAAGGAAAAAAGATATTGGCCATTTTCGATTGTATTGACCATATCAGAGGAATTTCACTTTAGGGAAGGATGAGCTCACTGTGGCGGACTGAAAAATAGTGCGTCAATCATCGCTTGGTAATTTATTATATGGACCAAGTGCTTTAACCGACACCCAAAGTATTGAAGGAAAAAAGATATTGGCCATTTTCGATTGCATTGGCCATATCAGAGCAATTTCACTTTAGAGAAAGATGAGCCCACTGTGGCGGACTGACGGATATTGCGTCAATTATCGCTTGGTGATTTATTATCTGGACGAAGGGCTTTCAAGAAATGATTTAACCGACACCCAGAGTATTGAAGGAAAAAAGATATTGGCCATTTTTGATTCAGTCCGCCACAGTGGGCTCATCTTCTCTAAAGTGACACTTCTCTGATATGGCCAATACAATCAAAAATGGCCAATATCATTTTTCCTTCAATACTCTGGGGGTCAGTTAAAATATTTTTGGATAGCCCTTGGATCATATAATAAATCCCCAAGCGGTGATTGACGCACTATTTTTCAGTCCGCCACAGTGGGCTCATCTTTCTCTAAAGTTAAATTGCTGTGATATGGCCAATACAATCGAAAATAGCCGTTTTCTTTTTTACTTCAATACTTAGGGTGTCGGTTAAAGCATTTCTGGAAATCCCTTGGTCCATATAACAAATACCCAAACGGTGATTGACGCACTATTTGTCAGTCCGCCACAGTGGGCTCATCTTTCTCTAGAGTGGAACTTCTATGATATGGCCAATGCAATCGAAGATAATGGCCAATATCTTTTTTCCTTCAATACTTAGGGTGTCGGTTAAAGCATTTCCGGAAAGCCCTTGATACATATAATAAATCCCCAAGTGGTGATTGACGCACTATTTTTCAGTCCGCCACAGTAGGCTCATCTTTATCGAGTATAGCACTCGCGAGAAAAGCTTTTTTTAATTATGTGGTAATGGTAAATATTTACATAATTTTAATATTTTTTGGGAAATTTTAAGCGTTTGTGATATATTTTGGGTTTTTATTGTTTTTGCGGAATTTGGAGCTAGATTGGTTTTTTTATTATTAAATATTTGCTGTTAACTTTATAACAGAACTCTGTTAACGTGTTAACATTATGCTGAAAATTGAATTGGTTTTTGTCTATACTAGTTAAAGTTAACTTTATCTTCACGGATATATTGAATTATATAGCATATCTCTTTGGATATAACTATATATAGCAGATATAATAATATCTGGTCTCATATTCAATTATATCTGCCAGATATAGTTATATATAGCAACAGATATAATTATACATAATTGGATATGGTCATTTGGATCTAACTAGATCCAACTTTATCTTATCCCAGATACATTTAAATTTGTTGTACTCGAGTATATTTTTAAATTTACACAATTAATAATAAAATCAATTTAAAATGGTAGTCTCTCAACAATCGAGTTATCAGCTTGAACTACTTTCAATGCTTGTGCCAATGAACGTATAAAATAGACTTGTTTTAGTGCAGACGAATCAAGAGGGCAAGATTCAATGCTGAAATACACAACGAAATTATCTTTTAATAAAATTGAAGCTTTGCAAGAAATAAATGTATTTGTGCACATACAATAGTGAGTCATTGCAAAATAAACAATAAACTCACACGCTGTCCAGATCATAACACAATAGGAATCACAAGCAATTATATTATGTGACTGGAGAATCTAATGAACATACATATTTTCGGGGGGACCAATAAACAATTAAAAACAAATCACAAATCAAAATAAGTTTACCAAAAGTAATAGAGCCAAAAGCAGTGTACGACCAAAATTGATACAAGACCAACGACGGCGATAACAAATATGAGTAAGTCACTTTCTAAATACTGTTTCCAAATATAGCAACAGTTCAATTATTTGCTGCCGCATTGCCAGAATTTCTTAGACGAGTTTTAGTGAAAAACCAGTAAGGAAAGGTAAAAGTCGGGCGGAGCCGACTATATAATACCCTACACTACCTGGTGTACGTAGTACTTTTTATATGTAGAACTTATCTCGAAATCTAGTCAGACTTTAATTTGGATACCTATTGAAATATCAAATAGAACCTTGTAAGATTTTCCTATGATAGGACAACATATTTGGATTTGCACATCCTTAAAAGGCCATATCGGAAAAAAATTATATGGGAGTTACATCGAAACCTGTGCCAATTTTGATGACACATACTGGGACGTCAAATAGAACCTCCCACGTCCTGTATTGTAGAGATGTGACCAAAATTGTGGCTTTTACTGCCATAAAAGTCCATATCGGATAAAATATATACATTGAAGCTATATATAAATCAGGACCGTTTTTAATTAAATTTTTCGCACGTATCGGAACGTCAAATAAAACGTCTCATGCATAATCGGACGAAAATTGTGGTTTCTACAGGTTTAGGTCTATTTCGGATTAAAGATATAATGGGGATCTATATCTAAATCTAAACCGAATTTTATGAAATTTTGCACATGTATAAGGACGTTAAATAAAACACCTTCTAGTTAGGATCGGACTAAAATAGTGGCTTCTACAGCCTTAAAAGACCATATCGGACAAAAGATATATATGGGAGCTATGTCTTAATCTAGACCGATTTATATGAAATTTTGCCCTCGCTTGGGACTTAAAATAAAACAACTAACGCTAAATTTTGTAGGAATCGGTCCAAAATTGTGCCTACTACAGCCTTAAAGTCCAAATCGGACGAAAGATATATATGGGAGGAATATCTAAATCTGAACCGATTCTAATGAAATTTTGCACACATATGAAGACGTCAAATAATGCACCCCCTGCCAAATTTGGTAAAGATCGGACCAAAATAGTGGTTGCTACAGCCTAAAAAATCCATATCGGATAAAAGATATATGTGGGTGCTATATCTAAATTTGAACCGATTTTTTTTGAAATTTTGAAATCGTATTGAAACTTCAAAGAAAACACTTCGTGCTGAATTTTGTAAAGACACGATTAAAATTGTGGCTGATAGCCATAAAATTCCATATCGGATGAAAGTTATATATGGGAGCTATATCTAAATCTGAACCGATTTTGGCGAAATTTTGCACACATATGAGGACGATAAATGAAACACCCCACGCCAAATTTTGTAAAGACCGGACCGAAATTGTGGCTTCAACAGCCTAAAAAGGCTATATCGGATGAAAGATATATATGGGAGCTATCTCTAAATCTGAACCGATTTTCATGAAATTTTGCACACATATGAGAACGTTGAATAAAACACCCCATGCCGAATTTGGTAAAGATCGGACCAAAAATGTGGCTTCTACAACCTTAAAATACCAAATCGGATGAAAGATATATATGGGACCTATATCTAAATCTGAACCGATTTCGTTCAAAATCAATAGCGTTCGTCCTTGGGCCAAAAAAGAGACTTGTGCAAAATTTCATGACGATCGGACAGTAAATGCGACCTGTAACTTGATCACAAGAATACATGGACAGATAGACGGACGGACGGACAGGCGGACATAGCTAAATCGAATCAGGACGTGATTCTAAGCCGATTGGTATACTTGCCAATGGGTCTAGCTCTTCTCCTTGTAAGCGTTGCAAACAAATGCACAAAGTTATAATACCCTATACAACAGTGGTGGTGTAGGGTATAATGAAATATTTTAAAAATCTTCCAGTCATCTTCTATTTGTTTTGGTGTTTATTGTCTAAAAAATGTAATGTATTTAATCCTTTTGGCCAGCAGCACCTACATACATAGATGGCAACAGGTTTTTAATTACAAAATTAAGTTAAAAAAAAACATGCCTTCGTTCACACACAGACACTTGGGCCAGCGTAATAAGCTCCCGCTTAATAATTGTGAATGGAGTCTAGCTTAGCTGTCTTCTAGCTTGGTAAGTTGCTTGGCACAGCAAAGCTGAGCGCCCAAACAAAAAATTCAGACATTTCGAAATAATCAAAAGCTAGTTACTTGATTAATTTTCGAATTGGGTTACTAAAACTAAACGTCCAACTAGCCATAGAGAAAGACAAAAAGTCAATCCCAAGGCAGCCGGTTGGTTGTACGTACCGGATTGACACGATAGAGTCTTTCATCGGCAAGGGCTGCCGCGTCAGTGTACAACACACTGCTACAACAACAACAACTACGAATACGAGGATAGTTCACCTGAATACGAGGATAGTTCACTGGCTCTAAAGGAGCATCGTTAGAGCAATACTTATTTACGTCTCAATAGTTTGGTGGACTACTATGGAGAAAAAGTGCAACCTCAGGATAATACAACAGGTTTAGAGAACATGCTTCACAGATGGAAGATCAGGCTACACAGATGGATCAAAGCTAGAGAACAAAGTGGGCCTGGGGTCTGCATTGAGAACCCAGGGACTTAGATCTTTTTCAGACTGCCTGACCATAATATAGTCCTGAAGGCGGACAAAAAGTTTAACTCTTTAAAAAACGAAATTTTTAAAGTGCAAGTAATTTAACGTTTAAAATAAAGTGAAACAAGTAAAAGCTTGCAACCAATCAAAGCTTGCAACCAGTCAGCCAATTCGAATAAGAATTACACCCTTTGGGGGCTCAAGAAGTAAAATAGAGAAATCGATTTATATGGGAGCTGTATCGGGCTATAGACCGATTCAGACCATAATAAACACGCATGTTGATGGTCATGAGAGAATCCGTCGTACAAAATTTCAGACAAATCGGATAATAATTGCGACCTCTAGAGGCTCAAGAAGTCAAAATACCAGATCGGTTTATATGGCAGCTATATCAGGTTATGAACCGATTTAAACCTTATTTGACACAGTTGTTGAAAGTAGCTCAAGAAGGCAAGACCTCAGATCTGTTTATATGACAGCTATACCAGGTTATGAACCGATTTGAACCATACTTGGCACAGTTGTTGGATATCATAACAAAATACTTCGTGCAAAAATTCATTCAAATCGGACAAGAATTGCGCCCACTAGAGACTCAAGAAGTCAAGACCCAAGATCGGTTTATATGACAGCTATATCAGGTTATGGACCGATTTGAACCATATTTCGCACAGTTGTTGAATATCATAACAAACACGTCGTGCAAAATTTCATTTCAATCGGATAAGAATTGCGCACTCTAGAGGCTCAAGAAGTCAAGACCCAAGATCGGTTTATATGGCAGCTATATCAAAACATGGACCGATATGGCCCATTTACAAAACGTACCGACCTACACTAATAAGAAGTATTTGTGCAAAATTTCAAGCGGCTAGCTTTATTTCTTCGGAAGTTAGCGTGATTTCGACAGACAGACGGACGGACATGGCTAGATCGACATAAAATGTCGCGACGATCAAGAATATATAAGAATATACTTTATGGGGTCTCAGACGAATATTTTGAGTAGTTACAAACAGAATGACAAAATTAGTATACCCCCCATCCTATGGTGGAGGGTATAAAAACGTATTTTGGAAGGTTTAATTTCTACAAGTTGCGGAAATTTTCATGAATCACCAACATATCACATGGAACACATGGATTTCATATTTATCATACTTTAGTAGACCACTCAACAAGGTGGCTGTGGTTTTCAGCAAAGTATGTTAGAACCACAAACAAACGTCCAAGTATTTTAAAATGAAATTAAGATTTCATGTCCACAACAGTAGAGCGAAATACATTTTTTTCTTTCTTTTAGAGTAATAGAGTGGTATTTTGATATGAACCGCATCTTAGGAGGGGATATATAAATCCCATCATTTCTAATACAATATCTGGCCATATGTTCATTATTTGCTAAAGTTACCTTCAGATTTTGAAGAAATTTTTGGACATATCAGGAAACAGATATCATCAATGAATTTGTTCGCACTGGCTTCAATCACACAATTAGGAACATGTAATCGTGTATTAAGGCTGAACCGAATCTTATATACACTCCGCGAAGGGTTCAAATTCTTAGAACATTTTCCCTTAATAAGCCGAAATTATGTAATAAGAGATCATAAAACAAGAAATCCCATAGCCTTTTTGTACCCTTTACCATAGGATGGGGGTAAACTTAATTCTTCATTTCGCTTGTAACTCCTCGAAATATTCGTCTAAGGCCACATAAAGTAAATATGTATATTCTTGGCATGACATTTTAAGTCGATCTAGCCATGTGCTAGCCATGGTTGGAGAGAATGTTCCATCTACAGAAAGGACAGGAAATTGAACTTCAACTCCAATATTTTGCAAAGGGCAAGAAAGGCCACTCTTGCCTTATACACCTGCAAGAGAGCCATTGGCAAAAGTTGGGGATTTAGACCGCATGTCATGCATTGGGTATATACTGCAGTTGTCATACCTATTATGCTATATGGTGTTGTGGTCTGGTGGACGGCGCTTCAAAAATCCGCCCACTGCTCAATACTTAACCGGATCCAAAGGATGGCTTGTTTGTGTATCACAGCCGCACTGAGGACGACACTATCTGATGCACTGAATTGAATGCTACATCTTATGCCTTTGGACATTGTGGCTACCCAAATTGCAGCGACCACTGCCGTGAGCTTAAGGGAGCTTTTTCATTGGTCATGTGGCGGCAACGGACCCTGTGTTATCCTTGATACAATATCCGATGTTCCAGGCAGTGTGGATTACACCCTACCTGATCGTCTTTTTGATAAAAAATTACTATACCAATATTCCTGGTAGAACCGATTGGAACTACGATATCCCTGGTAACAGAAGTTACATAGACGTCTATACGAATGCTTCCAAACTAAACCAGGTGGGATTTAGGGTGTACTCTACAGATTTAGAACTGGTCATATTGAAGAGGTTACCCGACCACTGCAGTCTGTATCAAGCAGAGATCCTTGCAATTAAGGAAGTGGTGGAATAGCTAAGAGATAATGTCATTACGACGATTGGCATAAATATCTTCTCAAACAGCCAGACAGCCATTAAATCCCTGGAGAAGGTATTTCTGAACACAAAAACCGCCCTCGACTGTCACAGATCTCTCAACGAGATGGCTGAAAAGTTTAAAATTCCCCTGTTCTGGGTGCCGGGCCACAAATATATCCCAGGGAATTCTAAAGCGGACTAGCTTGCGAGACTAGGAACTACATTACACACTCCAGGGACACTGGAATCTGTGGGTATGCATCTAGCGACATGTAAGCTAAGTTTTCAGAACCAGGCCCGAAGGCCAACGAATGATAGATGGTTGCGGTAGTCCTCCGGCCTTCCGTTACGGTTTGTAACGGTAGTCCTCTGGCCTTCACTGCCATATCGTCTGCTCTTTCATTCCCTCTTACTCCATGAATCGGAAACCAAACGATGCGAGACATGCCATCCTAAGAGAGGGCGTTAATCTTCTACAATATTTACACTCCATGACTGTTTGTGACCTTACCGTCCTGGTTGTTATTGCCTTATGGCCAGTTTACTGTCCGCAAAGATGTTCACACTCGACGTCCTCATGACGCCTCGATTACGCGATAGTATGACCTGCTCCTATAATTTATCCATTCTCCCATCGCTGCAGTGGCTGCCTCACACTTAATCTGTATGTCTATGGATCGAATATCTAGAATACTCTTTAGTGCCCTAGTGGGAGTGGTCCTCGCACCACCTATGCCAAGACAACATGTTCTCTGAATCTGTTGTATTACCTTATGTTGCACTTTTTCTCTATCACAATCCACCAAACTACTGAGACGTAGGTGAGTACTAGTCTAATCAGGCCCCATTTTGAGCCTACGACCCGTCTACATAGTGCCCAACATTTGTGAGCCTTCTTAATATACTCCTAAATGTGATACTTCCAATTCAGTTTCCTGTCCAAGATCACTCCTAAGTATTTGACCTGGTCAAATATTGAAATCCTTCTATTGAGGAAACGAGGTGCGTCAAATTGGCCCAGCTTCGTCTTCCTCTTGAACAGGCTGATTTTAGTCTTCTCCGGGTAAAAATTGCTGTATGTTATCTGTAAGACCCTCTAGGTCATTCTGTATAGCTGATTCGCATCCTGACACCTCAGAAGTATTATAACATTGGCGGTTTCAAATCCCCCTTCAGTCAGCATCCATCGTCAAGCCGCTTTAGGTGAACAAGCTCGTTTCGGTCCGCCGCGAGAACAGTGTGACTATTGGTTATTTAAAGGCGCCAACAACTGGCTTTGTCATATCGAGCATCATAGGCACCCAGTATTTGTGCAAGAACCGGTGCCGTCCGGCCTCTCACTGAGACTCTCTGCTCGTATCGAGTTATTCGCGTTATTCGCTTTCCACAATTTATTCTCCTAATCATTAGCTTGTGGTTTATCCAGAATCTAAGGATCCGGTCCACCTGGTATTGGTTTAAGGATTGGATAAGTGTGTCCTCAGATTGTTAAAAGTCCAATGTCAACGCATACCGCCAATGGGTACAAATTGGCATCAAATTATACTTCTATTTGTTGCACAACCTCGTGCAGGGTAGTCTCCAACGACCTTTTATTGACATAGGCATGCTGGTTGTATATCCTACTCTTTATCATGGTATCCATAATACATTCTATGGTTTTGAGTAGAAAGGACGTAAGGCTTACGGGCTTTCGGAATATATATATATATAGTGAAAATAGCGGCCAGATGGGGCCGCCGGTAATATTCCATCAAGTCCGAGCGACTTAAATGGTTGGAAGCTCCTCAAGGCTTCCTTTGCCTTAAATTCTGAAATGATAAGCCTTCCATCAACCTCATTATTCCGAGATTCCAGTTTCTCCGTTCTTTGCAATTGTACCAACCTGAAATTTTAAAGGAAGATGCTTCTGAAATTTTCTTCCAGAGTAAACAACAAACGCCGAATATTGAGTTAGGCACTTTTTATATTAAGCCATCGATATATTGGTACGATATGACTCAACACATGGCTTTGTAGATCTCAAGCTTTGGAAATTCTATTCTTGAGTCACATAACAAATAACGATTTGTACATAATTCCATGGATAATACTTTATTTAATTAAATCTCCCCCTTAAAGGTACAATGACATAGAGCCAGGCGAAAGCAACCGGCTTACGCTAGCAAGCAAAAGCATTCTGATGCATCTCTGTTTACATATTGCACCGGCAACAATAACAAACAATTGTATTCATGTTCATTGATGGGGGAGAATGTAAATGCAAAATTGCACTCTGCCATTCCAACGCATCTCGCTTGGCATAGATCAGAAAGAAGCGAAGAGAAAGTGGGAGCTTGAAAAGTGGTATTATCACCTACACAAAAACCATGAACATTGTTTTTATACTGAAGTGAATTATAATAGGAATAAAACATCATAGCTTGGTGCTATGCGTATTTATATAAACTTATTTATTATTTACTTGTGTACCTGTATAAATTTATTTAAATTGAGGTTTTTTAATACAAAACGGGGTAACAAATTTGAACTTAATACAAATATTTACGGAAATTATTATCCAATCAATTATCAGTACTTCCAGAGTATCATAAAGAGACACATAGAACTTCGACTCACTTAGGCAAAATCGGTGTGGCAAGTTATAGCATGTGAGGATGATAATGAGACGATATAGAGATGTGGCTACATCCCGACACGGGACGGCTGGAAGCGCCACACAGGCGCTGTCATGAGAAGCTTAGCTGCGAGTTACCGGGCGCGTACACAGGTTGCGGATAGTGAAATGCTTCATATGGAAGAGCTGCAACGGCAGTCGCGGACAATCAGCGGTATTGAGTTGTTGTTGTTGTTGTAGCAGTTTATTGTGTACTATCTTTCGTCTGCTTGATTCTGTTGAGTGTCAAGACCCAGGAACTCCGCGACTAAGATGGGGTGCGTCCACAGGGATCTGGGTCTGAGTCGAGTGGGTCTGGCCGGGCAGTTAAACAGGTGACGTGTATCGTGCGGTCCCTGGTTACAGTCGGGACATACATCTTGCACGTCGGCATCAATCCTAGCTCTGTGGGAATTGAGGCGGCTGCATCTGCCGGAACGTAATTGAGCCAGAATCACTCTGGTTTGCCGGGGGAGGTCGATTTCTTCGGGTGCAATGGGTGGCGGTCGTACTCCAAGGACTACATTCACCCGGTAGCCAGTTAACGCGTCTGCTACCGTGTCTGCATGAATGTTGTTCAGACCCGCTTGATATGCCGCTTGATCTAGAGGTTCTCTCTTGTAGCGCTGGACCTCACGCTCTAGATCATGTAGATCTACCTTAAGGCTTCTGGGCGGTGGGTATCTATCCACAAGATGATGATTTGGATGATTTCTGCGATAACAGCCCAAAAGGTATTGCTTAGACAGCATGTAGTTATGTCTTCGCACTGGTAGGATCTTTGTCTCCTGGTGGAGGTGGTCCACATGAGAACTAAGGAGGCAGCCCGTCGCAGTTCGGAGGGCGGCATTCTGACAGATCTGAATATTATTCCACTGCGTGTCACAAAGCTGACGTGACCACACTGGCGCTGCATAACTTACCACAGACCGGCCAATTGCTTTGTACGTGGTCAACAAGGTTTCTTTGTCTGCACCCCAAGTGCTGCCAGCGAGTGACTTGAGGACCTTGTTTCTACTTTTGACTTTATTGCAGATTGCTGTGGCATGTGGGGAGAAAGTGTAGGAGCTGTCAAATGTGACGCCAAGTATTTTGGGACACTTGATGGTCGGAATCAATTCTCCATCGACCATCACAGTCAGCTCAGAATTCACCTCACGCGTATTTGTAGTGAACAGTGTGGCTGAAGATTTGGTGGCGGATATCTTCAGATTTCTTGCAGCGAAATATGAGGCAAGCTCGTTGAGGTAGACGTTCAACCTATCGCAGATGTCATCAATGGGTGGGGGGCCTGATGCCAAGATCGTACAGTCGTCCGCATATGATACGATCTCTATGCCGTCTGGAGGAGGTGGGATGGAGGAAAGGTAGAGGTTAAACAGAGCCGGAGATATCACCCCGCCTTGGGGAACTCCCTGTTTCACTCTACGGTGTTTTGACTTCTTATCCCTAAATTCCACAAATGACTGGCGGCCACACAGATAATTCGCGACCCAACGTTTAAGGCCTGGCTGGAGGGACGTGTTGGCGATGTCCTCAAATAATTTGGCATGGCTGACCGTGTCGAATGCCTTCGATAGGTCCAATGCCACGAGGACCGTCCTATCACATGGCCTGGGTTGATTGAAGCCACGGCAAATGTGTGTGGTGATGGCATGCAAAGCTGTTGTTGTGCTGTGCAGTCTCCGAAATCCGTGTTGATGCTCGGCGAATGGAAATTCTCCTACGAGGCTCGGGAGGAGTAATGCCTCAAGCGTCTTAGCCACTGGTGAGAGAAGGGAGATCGGTCTGTACGACTCCCCCAAACTCGGGTCTTTACCAGGCTTCAGTAGCGGGATCACTCTGCCCATTTTCCAGACATCGGGAACTATAAGAGTGTTCAATGACAGGTTAAGGACAGTGGTAAGGTACTCAACTCCAGGTAAATCCAGATTCTTCAGCATCAATGTAGAGATTCCGTCGGGGCCCAACGCCTTGGAAGATTTGGCGCCACGGATGACATTCGTAACTTCGCCCACGGTAAATTGTGATGGCTGTTCATCGGCTCGGAGGCCACGAATACGGCGAATGGCTCTCCTCCTTGCCCTGTCTCTCTCGGGATGCACGATAAATTGACGGTTGAACAACCTGGCGCATCTCTTCGGATCAGTCACGGTTAACTCGCCAAAAGTGACTGAGGTCCTGTCGTCCCGTCTACCGGGGTTCGAGAGAGACTTAACAGTGGCCCACAATTTGCCTGCACCGGTGCCTAAGTTACATTGCTCCAAGTGTTCCAGCCACAAATTCCGCTTATGTTCGTTGACTACCCTGTTTATTTCCAGATTCAGCTCGCTGATTCTGGGGTTAGCGGGGTCCATAGCACGAATCCCATCACGCTCGTCTGCGAGTACCACTGCTTGCGCCGGGAAATTGGGTCGCACTTGCGGTATTCGACCGGCTGGAATAAAGCGAGCGGCTGCTGCGTTGATGATGTCTCGGAATTTCCTCTCGGCCACAAGCACATCAGAGGGGGGTGGCAGTTCATTGAAGCGGCGATTGGTATACTCTCTGAAGCCAGTCCAATTGGCCTTCTTATAGTTGATGAACGTTCGGCGCTCAGAGGTTATGAAGTCGGGTGGTCGGTCGATGGTGAGGATTATGGGGAGGTGGTCTGACCCCAAAGAGATGACGGCTTGCCAGGATACGTCACTCAGGAGATCAGGGGATGCGATTGAGATGTCTGGCGAGCTGCTGCACCTCCTCGTAATCCTAGTGGGGGCATCCTCATTCACCGTGCAAAACGTGGAGCTATCTATCTGCTCTGCCAAAGCTATGCCACGCTGGTCGTTGCCTAGGGGAGAATGCCATGACGAGTGATGTGCATTGAAATCCCCCAGAACCAGACGACTATGGCCAGATAGCAACCCACTTATGTCGGGGCTGTAGGCCTGGCCATTAATCGGGACACAGCTGCCAACCGGCGGTATATACACGTTGTATATCTCTATCTCGGCAGTACCAGACTTGACTGCTACCCCCATACATTCCATGTATGGGTCACTAGCGTCAAGCGCAGGCGAGATAGGTCTATACTGCACGGAATGGTGTATAACGAAGGCCAATCCCCCACCTCCATTCCTTGAGCGATCCTTACGTAGCACATTGTAGCCGTGACAACTGTGCAAGCTGCAGGTGTTAGTCAGCTTTGTCTCCTGGATCGCTGCGACCGATATGCTCTTCCGACTCATAAAATCCACAATCTCATCAATCTTGCCTCGCAGTCCATTGCAGTTTAACTGCAGGAACGATACATTTCCCGACACTGGCCTGGCAATAGTAGGGCTAGGGTGCTGTCTTTGCATAAATTGCCGTACGGGAGAGGTCGGGGGGGTCACATAGTCCGACGACGAGGACGCCGAAGGCGACGACGGCGACGCTTGTGACCCACTGCTGGCTGAGTTCGCACAGCACCTAGCGACATAGCCAGTATGACTATACTCCCGTAGCGAAGTTAGGCCAGAGCAAGAACGGAAATGTACCCACTCCAAGCACCTGTTACACCTCACCGACACTGACCGATGATGAAGGCGGTTCTGGCAAACGGAACAGAACCAGGGTCCGGGGTTCTTTTCAATCCCGGCACGGACCAAAAGCATACGGAGAAGGCACTCCGGGATGTGCCTCTCCCATGACGAAAAAAGACGAACACGTACACTGAGGCGGCAGCCCTTGCCGATGAAGATTCCATCGGGTCAATCCGGTACGTACAACCGGCTGCCATGGGATTGAAGTGGAGAGTCTCAGTGAGAGCCCGTTTGGCACCGGCAAATTCACAAATACTGGTTGCCTATGATGGCGCCTTTAAATAACTAATGGATACCTTGTTCCCGCGTTTATGGGTCCTTTGGACCGGAACGAGATTTCTCACACAGGATCGACACCTCTACGTGAAAATGTGGCTACAACAACGACAGCATGATGAGGCGTTGGAGCATTTTCTACTTAGGTGGAGACATAATACCAGACATGAACCAACATAGGGTATCGAAAAAATTAGTAGCACAAAATTCTTAGCTTAGATTTTCTTTTCCGAGATTACTTTTTAGTTGTTGTTGTAGCAGTTTATTGTATTCTATATTTTGTCTGCTTGATGCTGTTGAATGTCAAGACCCAGGAATCCTGCTTCATAAGATGGGGCGCGTCCACAGGGATCTGGGTCTGAGTCGAGTGGGTCTGGCCGGGCAGTTAAACAGGTGACGTGTATCGTGCAGTCCCTGGTTACAATTGGGACATACATCTTGCACGTCGGCATCGATCCTTGCTCTGCAGGAGTTGAGGCGTCTGCATCTGCCGGAACGTAATTGAGCCAGAACTACTCTGGTTTGCCGGGGGAGGTAAATTTCTTCAGGTGCAATGGGAGGCGGTCGTTCTCCAAGGACTACATTCACCCGGTAGCCATTTACCGCTTCTGCTACCGTATCTGCATGAATGTTGTCTAGACCTGCTTGACATGCCGCTTGATCTAGAGGTTCTTTTTAGTATTTTTTAGTATTTACTTTACTTTAGTAATTAGGACGCACAACAAGCCGATTACTGGCTTAGGAGTATGTCCCTTGTATATATATCCGCACCCTCTTGTCAACCTAACATATCCTCCAGAGTGACACACATAAATCTTTCAATGTGACTGAAATTGCATGCGAAAAGGAGACTGGGCCAAATCCTAGTATCACCCAGTGGGCTGTGATGGCGCATAACTTAGATTACATCAATATCACCTCAAGATAAAACACAGGCAAAATGTGTATTTTATGTTCCAAAATGTCCCTAATTAAGCAGCCTTAGATTTGAGAATTTTAGAATTTTAAAGGGTGATTTTTTTGAGGTTAGGATTTTCATGCATTAGTATTTGACAGATCACGTGGGATTTCAGACATGGTGTCAAAGAGAAAGATGCTCAGTATGCTTTGACATTTCATCATGAATAGACTTACTAACGAGCAACGCTTGCAAATCATTGAATTTTATTACCAAAATCAGTGTTCGGTTCGAAATGTGTTCATTCACCGTAACGTTGCGTCCAACAGCATCTTTGAAAAAATACGGTCCAATGATTCCACCAGCGTACAAACCACACCAAATAGTGCATTTTTCGGGATGCATGGGCAGTTCTTGAACGGCTTCTGGTTGCTCTTCACTCCAAATGCGGCAATTTTGCTTATTTACGTAGCCATTCAACCAGAAATGAGCCTCATCGCTGAACAAAATTTGTCAAAATTTGAACACATTTCGAACCGAACACTGATTTTGGTAATAAAATTCAATGATTTGCAAGCGTTTCTCGTTAGTAAGTCTATTCATGATGAAATGTCAAAGCATACTGAGCCTCTTTCTCTTTGACACCATGTCTGAAATCCCACGTGATCTGTCAAATACTAATGCATGAAAATCCTAACCTCAAAAAAATCACCCTTTATTAAGCAAGAGCCGGTACCACCCGTTCTCTCACTATAGCTGGCAAACTACCATTCGCTCCATTCGATAGTTTCGATAGATTTGTTCTTAACTATCGATAGTACCGACAAATTTGTAAATTATATTTGTTAAATATATATATTATGCAAATTTTCAAAGAAAACATTGGACCGAGCATTGAATTCCCACTACATACCTTGATACCCGTACATCAGCTATGCTCCAGCTGCATTTGAGAGATTGCTTAACCCGTCTTCGGTCAAGTTGTATTCAAACCGCCTGACAAATGTTTGGTCTGAGAACTCTAAACTCTTGTAAAGCTTTGCTCTCTTAATACTAACGTTTGGCTTATGAATTATGGGGAATTGTAGGTAAATCCAATAATTTTTATTAAAATTATGGTAAATTTCAATAAAAAATTCAATATTAACGAGAGTATTGATTGCGTTAAAAACTATTGATATTGATGCAAATATTAAACTATCAATAGGTATCGATAGTGCCAACGATAGCTTGCCAGCTCTTGGTGAGTCTTGTAGGACCTACCGTTGAATCAGCCAGATCGCTAATAACATGTGAATGTTCACATCTGCTAAAGTGGAACTTCTTAGTCTTGAAAGTGAGGGAATAGCTCACAGCGGATGTTCGACATTACCGTAGGTTAGGTTAAGGTTGAAAAGAGGGTGCAGATATTAATCCTCTCCATGCCACTAGGGACATACACCTAAGCCAGTAATCGGCTTGTTGTGCACTCTAAAAACTATAAAGTAACCTCTAAAAAGTAAATTTTAAGTTAGGAAATCTGTGCTACTTACAAAATCCTTAATTTCAATACCACTCCCCTAAGTTGGTTCATGCCTGGTATTGTGTCTCCACCGGTATCTGTTAGACGCGAAAGCCGGGCAATGACAAAGGAAATGCTCCAACGTCTCATTATCTTCCCCGTATGCCCTACACATGCTATCACTTGCCGCACCGATTTTACATAATTAAGCTCGTAGTCCTATGTGTCTCGTTATGATACCAATAGCTGTACTGACCTACTTCTTACTTCCTTTCAGTAATAGCCTCGTCTTCTCACGATCTGGATCCCCCCATAGGATTTTCGCCGTCCTACCGACCGTTTCGCTGATCCACAATGTTGCATGCGCATTAGTCGCCCACTCCCTTAACTCGGAGTGCGTTGACCCGAATGGCTTCGTAGCTTCCGCAGATATCGTTACTTGCAATTTTAGGTCTTTCCGCATTTCTTCCAATCATAGGCCAAAATGAAAAGGAGAAATTTCATCGAGTTCGTATGAAAACGCCTTATATGCTCTAAAGAGGTATATTAATTTGTATGGAAACCACTTTCGAACGGAATATGGGTCCAAAACCTTAGATTGAGAGATTGGACTATGTGGCAGTTGAAAAAAAATGTCGAAGAGTTTAACACAACTCTCTGTCCAAAATTTAGGCAAAATCGGGTAATAAATGCGCCTTTTATGGGCCCAAGACCTTAAATCGAGAGATCGGTCTATATGGCAGCTATATCTAAAACTGGACCGATGTGGGCCAAATTGAAGTGAAGTCGACTGACCTAACACAACTCACTGTCCCAAATTTCAGCAAAATCGAATAGTAAATGCGGCTTTTATAGGCTTGATCGGCGGATATGGGGGGGCTATATCAAGATATAGTCCGATATAGCCCATCTTCGAATTTAAGCTGCTTATGGACAAAGAAAGAATCTGCGCAACGTTTCAGCTCAATATCTCAATTTTGAAAGACTGTAGCGTGGTTTCAACAGACAGACGGTCAGACGGACGGACATGGCTAGATCGTCTTAGTTTTTTACGCTTATCAAGAATATATGTACTTTATAGGCTTGGAAATGGATATTTCGATGTGTTGCAAACGGAATGACATAATGAATATACCCCCATCATTCGGTAGTGGGTATAAAAAGATCTTGGGAAATAGTAAGAACGTAAAGTCGACATAGAAGAAAATTAACATAGAAGCTTCAAGTGGAAAATCGACAAAAAATTCTGCAAGAGTATGACGAAAACTCTTTAAAAAAAAACAACTTAAATGGTCACAAATGGCGTACAGCGCTCAACCAATATATTGGGTTGCCCAAAAAGTAATTGCGGATTTTTCATATAGTCGGCGTTGACAAATTTTTTCACAGCTTGTGACTCTGTAATTGCATTCTTTCTTCTGTCAGTTATTAGCTGTTTCTTTTAGCTTGCTTTAGAAAAAAAGTGTAAAAAAAGTATATTTGATTAAAGTTCATTCTAAGTCTTATTAAAAATGCATTTACTTTCTTTTAAAAAATCCGCAATTACTTTTTGGGAAACCCAATGTGTCACTTTGAAGCTACTAAACATGCAATTCATTCATAACTCCCCCAATTTATATTTCACAGAAGCGGTTAAACTTTGGTGGTCAATGCTATTCCTCATTACTTCCCAACGTGTAGGAAAAGAACAATCTTTGCCACTTTGGGAGTACATAAAATGCCGTTCTTTTCCAATAACTTTCAATTTATTTTGCTGGACAATAGCTCAGACTGAAGCATATAGGAACATCGCCTCAGGTATATTGGCCAGAATGACTCAGAAAATATTTCTATGACGACTGCTTGAATGAACGCATAGCCCAGCTAATTTACATTTGTCTTTAAAAGAATAGCGTGGAGTGTAGGTGTCTGCGCATTAGACTTTAGGCGACACAAATGTTTACTTTAACAATGAACTTTTTGTTGTTGTTGTTATTGCCCTTATACCTAATTATTGATATGATTATAGTTAGCAGTGATAATACACAGATCACGGTTAAAGCAAAGAAAAGGCAAAGAAGTGAATTAAAAAAGTAATCGTTACGGTATGGACAAACGAACGCACATACATACATACATTTTTGTATTTATACATAGTTCTTATTCGCATGGTGTTAATGGCATACGCCCTACGTCTGACATCAAGTATGGCAAGCGAACAGAGGCAAGCAAGCAAACCAATCTACCAGACTGGCTGGCCGGGAAATAGCAGCGCAAGAAAAGTAAACAAAAAACCTAGAAAGCATAGCATAAAGAGTAAAGGATCAAGGTTTCATGTAGTATGTGCGCCTTCGTTTCAAAGAAATAAACAAAAACAGAAAACTCCGAGTTGCACACTTTTGTGTAGTGCTTTTCAACCCTTCGTTCAATCGATCATATACTGCATGAGGTATGTATGCTATCTCAAATTAAGTCAACGGTGATGTGTCTAGAAATACCAGGAATTCTTATAGAAGATGGAGAAACACAACAAAAATGGGGGAAAAGCGAAAAGTAACGCCGAAATGAGAGAAATAAATTATGAATTCTTGTTTGACGCGAGTTCTTTCTTACCTTTAGGAGATGAAGGTTTTTTTGTCGATCGATAATGTTGCTGGACTTGTTGTTAAGTCAATGTTTTTGCTAATGTTATTGTTGTTCTATCTGCTTCTACTAAATAATCGCGATGTTTGGTTTACGTCATAGACATAAATATAAAGAGCCACAGCAGACTGAGGCGTCAAGGTGCGAAAGCACTAAAGATCACGCGGAAAAAGTCAACAACGAGTCTTAGCGCGTCCGCCGCACAGATATTAAACACGAATGGCGACAAGTACTCAAGCAACGGCTTTTGGCTCAACGAAACGAACCGCGAATAGAACTCAGTACTGGACTCTCAAGAAAAATTTTGGCTGTACAAATTTAAAACTACAGTTTTGTTTTTAAACTAATGTTATAGCACTTTTATGAATTTTGTCACTATAGCAATGAAGATTTTTTTATCGGCTCAATGTAGAATATGCACTTGTATGTGTGGTATTGGCATTCTTTGCTGCCAAGCAGCTTGCGCAATATAATCAAAAATATTGGAAAAAGGCTTACTCATGCACACACTAAACAACTCGTCAATTTCCACAAAAAAAATAAACTTCTTTTTTATTTTTCTTCACAACCACCTTCTCAAACATTCATATTGAAGATGTGGCGACCAAAACTTATTTCGCTTTTTTATCGTTTTTGTTGCAAAATAATCTCATTCCTTGCACACACACACACACACAGATAGAGATGGCCTTTTTATACAAACACTTGTTGATTGTTTCAACAAAAAACAATTAGTATTTAAAAGGACTTTCTGCTATATTTTCACCTATCCATTGATTCACTAAAAAAACTTCCAAATATTTAATATTTTAGCTTTGCTTAAAGATTATTAGATGTTGCTTTGTTGGGTGCAACAACAAAAAAAACAAGCCCGTGTTTCGTGTTCGTGTGATCTAAATGTTG
Organism: Stomoxys calcitrans; assembly: GCF_963082655.1. Classification (NCBI taxonomy): domain Eukaryota; kingdom Metazoa; phylum Arthropoda; class Insecta; order Diptera; family Muscidae; genus Stomoxys; species Stomoxys calcitrans. Next base: position 84,496,198 of record NC_081554.1, read on the forward strand.
ATTTTCGACTAATCGATCATTGGACTTTTTGTGGAAGCCGCCGCCGAAACGTCGAAGGCGAGTAATCGAAAATCGATTATCAAGGAAATGACTTTTGGCGCCTTATGGCAGTTTACATGATACATCTAAATTTAAATCCGTGCGTGTTGAAGGTGGATTTAAAATGTGGTCTGATTTCAAAGCGAATTTAAAAAGGAGCTAATGCAGATAACGACAATTTGTTAAAAAATCTCCTGTCTAAAATATCACAGGTTGCTTCAGATTACAATAGCCACTCCTCTAAGCTTTCATTTGAGGTATAATTCAACTAAATAACCAAAGGAATTTGAAGGCCGAGAGATTTGTAAATGAAGCCCTCTTTAGTTTCAAGAGTTGGACAAATTAGCTCCTCTATGTGCCCAACAGTACGAATTGGTCAATAATGTTTTAAATAAAATCCTCTTTGCAATCTAAAGATGGACAAAATTGCCTGCCTTCGACCGGATTTAACAGTTTTTTCTCATCCACATGACCTACGGGAGAAATAGCCAAGAGCATTTTAAATAAAACCATTTTTGCTATCTAAAGATGGACAAATTTGCCGGCCTTTGGCCGGTTTTAAGATTTTCTATTCCTCCATATGTCCAACAGTAGTAAATCCCATGGCAGCCGGTTGTACGTACCGGATTGACCCGATGGAGTTCTCCATCGGCAAGGGCTGCCGCCTCAGTGTACAACACACTGCTACAACAACAACAACAGGCCAAAGGCCAAAGAATTTCGATGACCAACAATTCTAAAATACTTGCTAGTGCCAGTGGGATGCTAATACAAAAACTTTACTGACTACGTACAAAGCAATTGACCGATCAGTGAAAAACTATGCAACGTCTATTAGGACTGGTCAGCCGAGCGACTTGCATTGGACCCTACCCGGGCGAAAACACAACTACACTATTTCTAAGCTGTATCTACTGGGCTTCTATTGCATAGACCATTCCAATCACCATCTTATGGATAGGCATCCACCGCCCACAGAAATTAGGTGGGATCAATTTACATTATCGGGAGCGTGAAGTTCAGCGCTGCAAGAGAAAATCTCTTAATCAGGCTGCAGATTAAAAACATTGCTGACTACGTACAAAGCAATTGACCGATCAGTGAAAAACTATGCAACGTCTATTTGGACTGGCCAGCCGAGCGACTTGCATTGGACCCTACCCGGGCGAAAACACAACTACACTATTTCTAAGCGGTATCTACTGGGCTTCTATTGCATAGACCATCCCAATCACCATCTTATGGATAGGCATCCAAGCATGTTGGATGTACATATATCCCAATTTTAACTAGGGACTACACGACATACGCCACCTGTTTAACTCCCAAGCCGATCCTACCCACTAAAGACACATTCCAACTTAGTCACAGAGTTCATAGGTTTGGATATTTTACAAAACCCAGCAAACAAATGGATGAAACAAAACACACTGATACAACTATAACAACAACAGATGCGCCAGGTTATTCAACTAACAATTTTTCCGTCGACAAGGGTACGAATGTCATGCATAGTACCAAAGCGCTGGGCATCGACGGAATCTAGATGCACCGGTAGTCAAGTACCTCACTAGGTATTAGAACTGTCTCTGGACACTAAGAGACTAGTTTAAAACCTGGCTTCCGCTACTGAAGCTTGCTAAGGATTGCAATCCTCACATGCAAACTTGTGACTATAACAAAAAGACACTCTTACTTCTTTCTCCTGGAAAATTAAGTATGCAAAAGAAAGAATTCAGTTAGGTAAGGTTGATAGTTCCAAGCACAAGGGTAAAGTAGTTCAAATGTTTATTCCATAAACTATACAAGTAGATTTTTCGATAAAAACTTTTTTGTCATTTCGTATAATTTTTTTAATTCTCTTTAGTTGATTTTAATCTGAAGTCAATATATCTGAACCGGCGTCTGTTATCAAAATGGTATGTTCAAACTGAGCGCTTCTTGCCCCATCGACGCTTATTGCTGTCCAACCATCATCTTGTATTTCGATATCAGGTCCACCCAACGTTAGTATAGGCTCAATGGTAAATGTCATACCTGCCTTCATGGCACCGGGAACATTATTTTTGAAATGCAGTATTTCGGGAGGACCATGAAAATAACTCCCAATGCCATGGCCAATAAATGCCGGTATTGTGTTTAGGCCGTTTTGCTGGCAAAATTTTGCTATGAAATTTCCTATGATTTTAAATTCTTTATCTGGACGACACAAAGCTACACATTCATGGAGGCATTCCTCTGTTTTTTGTACTAAATATCGTCCACGCTCATCAACTTCTCCCACCATAAAGGTTTTGGAACAATCTCCATGGTACCCATTAAGGTATACTGTAATGTCCACATTTATTATATCGCCCTCCTGCAAGGGACGATCGTCCGGGATGCCATGACAAGCGACATTGTTAACAGAGGTACAGATTGATTTGGGAAATCCAGCATAACGAAGTGGCGATGGGTAGGCATTGGCTGATATTATGCTATTGTGCACAAATTCATCAATTTTATCTGTGGTAACACCCACCTTGATCACATCAGAACAGGACTTTAGAATGCTGGCTGCTAGTTTGCAACTATTCCGCATATGTTCAATCTGCTCACAAGTTTTTATTTCTGGTTCACCCAAAGTAAATCCTGGAGGCATGGGTTTGTAATAGTATTCTGGCTTCAATATGTGTTCCGGCACCTCTCTCTCGGCGGACACATTGCCCAGCTCCACAGTGTTACAATTACCAAAATTTGGTTTCTGTTTTGTGAAACGTGACATAAATTTTCGTATGGGATATTGAAGCAGTTTTGTCCTCATTTTTATTTCTTGGACTATTGTTTTCGAGCAAACAATTTCCTTTCCTTGGGTATTACGTGTCCAGCTTCGTCTCTAGCTAAGTTACGTATGAACGGCATATGTATGTCTGTCTGTCTGTCCATTACTAGACGTAAACAATTTCATTTTCTTTTTCTTTGCAATTTCATATGCCATATGCAAAGAGTTGCCACATTACACCTTTATGAGGTTATATGAAGCACCACTTAGCACAGGCACACAGGAAGGCAACGCAAGTTTGTGTGACAGTTGTCTGGCATTGTAAAATTGCTGTATATTACAAGATATATTCATTTACAGTTAATGGCAGTTGCCCAACAACAAAATATTGAGTGCTGGCTGTGTGTCGAATGTTAGCAAAGTTGTAGGGCAAGGCGGATTTAAAAAGTTTGTCGCGAAAAGCTGTTAACATCCGGTCGAGTTTTACGGTACTAAGATGTCAGATTTTTGTTTGCATTCTCTTTGTTGTCATCTTCTTTCTTGCATATTCTCTGTATACACACACGCACACAAATTGCTTTATGTGTGCTGTAAAAACATCGATCAGCTTGATGGCAAGATGGCGGATTGCACCACATGATATGTGGTTGTTGTACAAATGAGACCACCTTTAATTGTTTCACCATGGTTGTAGGGATAGTAAAAATATGACGTTAGAATGGTGAATTATTATTGAGTAGCCCAGGGGCTACTCAATAATAAGTTATGCGTGCGGCATAACTTAGCCGCCTACATTGTGAGCAGACGTACGAATCCTTTTTGGGAGAAATTTTTACATGGTCTCTCCAGGATTGGAACCCAGGCGTTCAGCGTCACAGGCTGTCATGCTAACCTCGGCGCTACGGCGGAGATTACTTTAAATCAAGTGGATTTGTGCTCTTGTGTAACGTGGTTTAACTAAAAATACCACTTCGTGCGGCAGCACTGAATGACGCTCGCTTTCAAGCTTCAAACTCTAAAATTTCTTTACACTTTAACTTTCCGTGTTGCTTTTGTGGTATTTTTGTGCAGAATTGTATTTTTGCAACGCAATGCTCAAAAACAAAGCTCAACGCGCTCATTCTGTTTCGGCCTCTAATTATTGGTGACCAACAAACAATGCGTCTGGCAACTCTTGCTTTTCGGTTATCCCTCATTCACATGTTCCGCTTAAACAAAACATTCCTTTTCCTTTCGTACATCCTCCTAAATAGTTGGAGCTAATTCCAGGGAAATAGCTGCTAGAGAATAATTCTTTGCAGAATATAATGGATATGGCCTCATATAAACGTCAAAAGGTACCCAAAAGGGAACAAGCATTCGATGAAATACGTAGGCTGGCCTATAAGTTCGTGGGTAAATCTGTACCAGATGATTTTCAAAACATCAAAGAAGAACATAGCAATAACGATGTCGGAAAGGAATCATTTGAAAACTCTCGTTTAAAAATGGAGTTACTTAATAAAAAGGAATCGAATATTTTTAAGAAAATCTTTGAGAAACGCCTAAAATTGGCTGCAGTGCAGAAGGGCTTTGAGTTTCTGGAAGCCTATAAGATACATCAAGTACTACTGGTAGTGGGCAGTAAAAAAAGTGGAAGGAGCACCCAAATACCGCAGATACTTTTGGATGAGTATATTTTGAATAACAAAGCATCGGAGTGCCGAATTGCTTGTGTACAAATAATGGCACACAAGGTGGAAACCATGGCCAAAGAAGTAGCCCATGAGCGGGACGAAGTTGTGGGAAAATCAGTTGGATATCAATCAAAGAGGGGACAGTAAGTATTGAATATCAATGGGGCCCAACTGCAAGATGTGACACCTTAAAACCCATTAGGCGACAAAGCTCCCCAAACTGACACTCAAACTGAAAGTATTGGATCTTGCATTACGACTTCTCTGGTTGAGGTGTTTGTAGCTGCAGCGTATGATTTTCATATATGAAGTCATTTAAAACTGAAGCTATTTGCCATTTACTTACTGCAAAATACCCTACCAATCCTTTCAGTTTGAGCATCTTATACAGTTTCGCGTCCATATGCACCAGGATTGATTCGGGCACCCGCTTACCCCGAATCAAATCTCGAATACCTATTACAATTATGTTTAAGTGGAAGTGGCGTAAATATTAAGTTTAAATATTGTTCCTTGTAAGCAGCATTGCTCTGCATGTTGGTATACGCAATAGTAGCTGGAATGTTGCAATTTCCTCACCAATTGGCATGCTACGAAAGCAATATGGCATATAGTGTTATATCTAGCCTACAATCCAAATTTTACATGGAATGGAATTCATAGACATGGACATGGGATTAGATTATAATTTTTATAATCTTATAATTATTTTTATTTACATTACAGTATACCGCCACGTGATAACGGTTCAATTTTGTTTTGCACCGCTGGTATGTTATTTCATAGATTCAAGGACGATCCGTTCTTGAAGAAATTTTCGGCCATAATATTGGATGACATGCAAGACAGAACTTTTGAATACACGCAAGTCATGCGGCTGTTGTCCATTGTAATGGTTTTTATCCGTAGTAACGTGTAAAAACATGTAATTTTAAAAAATATCTTATTACAGATGTTACCTTTTCGCCGTGATTTTAAAGTCATTATGTTAGCCTCCCATCAGTGCAAGCGAAAATTTGCAGAGTTTTTTAAACACTACGACATCTTCAACATAGATGAAGGTGATGAGGACAAAGTCAACAACGACTCAATATTGGAAAACGATTTCAAGTCTCACGATGGCCGAGCAAATAATTCGCCTAAAGTGGGATCAACACCATCATCGGACTATTTGGATAACTGGAATTTAAAAAACCCACAGGAACATAAGTTTTCATCAGCAGACATATCTGCCACAATATCGGATATTCTGGCAAGCAGGCGTTCAATGATGGATGACAACAATGTCGATGACGACAATGTCCTGGAGGGAAAATGCAAGAAAATGGAACATGAATATAGATGTTCCATAGAATTTCTTTCATTATATATAGACTCTGATCTCCAAACGATATCAGATTTGGATAGGGCTTTGATCAATAGTAATCGCAAAAATATAATCAAATTCGAAAGGAGGTATCCTCATTTGGCGGATAAAAAATCCGTCTTCATTCTTGAAAAAACAGATCTCAACTCTGTATTTGCCTCGGCGTTGTCTCAAAACCAAAGCGCCACTGTAAGTAAAGCCGACACGTTCAAAAGCGGCTCCAGTTCGCGAACATCCACAACAGCAGTTCATGATTTGTTAGCTAATCGTATGCAGCAAACACGTGATGTGAGTTCATTAAAAAATGTAGAAACAAACGAAACACGCCGTTTCTCCGACGGCACAGCAGTTAAAAGAACTGTACCTTCAAATGAAACCCCACAGTGCTCGAAGAAACATAAATCTGCGAATCACGCTGTTCCAGATTCTTATAATCTTCAAGTAGCTATCATCGATAGGGCAGATCTTGATGGTAATATCTATCCTGCCAATTGGCTTGTGCTGGAAGAGAAGCTGCTCCAGGAGATGATATCTGACAGATGGTGTGATGAAATTATATCTTTTGATGGCACTGAATGGTCAGGCGGAGTGAAAGTCATCAAATGTGCCAATGAGAAGTCATTGGAGTTTCTTAAGGCTACTGTTACCGGTATTGGCGAGCTTTGGCCGAGAGCACAACTCGATGTGATACCTCAATCACATTTGCCCATACGATCATTCATCAGCATGTGGATACCGCCCCCTGTACCCGCTACCAGACATGTTTTCGAATTACTGGGTAGGCAAAATAAAGATCTTGTAACAGATAATTGGCAAATACTTTCGACCATTCCCTGTGAAAATGGAACAACATTTCGACTTGCCATCGATGTCATATCTTTTAGGAGATTACAATCTTGTCAAGGTCGTGTCAGATTTGGTTTTGGATTTATTACCATTCAGCCAGAGTAAATTATCGAATAAACAATTAAAATGTTACAATTAAACTAAAAAAAAATAAAGATCTAATCATTTTCTTAACTATTTTAGTCAGACATGTATGTTTTTTTTACGACAAAATATATTTGCACAAAACACTTTATTTCTACAAAGTTTCAGTTTAAAAATTTGCAATAAACAAGTTTGTATAACTATGGCTGGACCTTTGAGCTCCGATTTGTGTGTTGATCTTTGTTATCACGAGGAGTTTAATTGCGAGCTACCGGGCGCGTCCATAGGTTGCGGATAGCGGATAATCAACGGTATCGAACGGAGAGTCTCAATGAGAGGCCGGGTGGCACTGGCTGTTGCATAAATACTGAGAGCCTATGATGCTTGATATGACAAGGCGAGTTATTGGCGACCCAAAAACCAAAGGCCAACATGTTCCTGAGGCTATCGGTCCTTTGGGTCGGAACGAGCTTGCTGACCTATAAGAGCTAGAAAAGGATCGCCACCTCTACATATAGACATGTGGCTATAACAAGTTTAAATTTTTTGGATAACTTTCTTCAGTAAGAACTTGGTTATCTTTGTATATGTACACTTCGGCCAACGAGAGGTCTAGCTAACTCGGCAGTGGAAAATCATTCACGCACACATCTCTACTAGAGGCTACATTTTGCTGAATTGTGGCTGCTAGGGCGGTAGGCACCTCAAACGAAATTTTCGTTGTCATAAGAAGTGTATTGACATATGCCAAGCGAAAATTTCGGTTTGCTGTGTGTTACGGGGTGACATTAATGGTGGCCATTGGCTATTCAAAGTCGTCAAGAACTCGCCTTGTCATATCGGAGTCATAGGTACTCAGTATTTGTGCAAGAGCCGGTGCCGCCCGGCCTCACTGCGACTCAACGCTCGATACCGTTGAGTGTCCCCAACTGCCGTTGCAGCTACTCCATATGGAGCATTCCAATCTCCGCAACCTGTGGACGCGTCCGGTAGCTCGCAGCTAAGCTTCTCGTAACAGCAATGAACACCACACAGATCGGTTCTCAGCCTGTGTGGTGCTCCCAGCTATCCCGTGCCGGGCAGGCTTGGTATTCTAATCTGCTTTCGGAAAATCACTGAAATTTGACAGTGGTCATTTGCTTTTATTTTCACACTCAAATATTCTTTTTTTATTTGCACTTATGGTTTTATATTTTTTCCCGAATCAATAAAACATAACGTTTTTTATTTGGAGTTTGACAGCATTCCGCCTGAAAAACTGAACAGAATACCCTGCTTTAGAATATGTCAATTCTTACATAGTACAACAACCCCGTTTACATTGAGTCCGGATTTAATGGCTCGACCATCAGTTTTTCCTTTATAAAATCAGCTGACGAGAGCCTTAAATCCGTATTTAATGAGCAGTTTAAACGGGGTTTTATGGTGCAATCCGCCATTAAGATCATCGATGTTTTGTCAACACATACAAAGAAATTTGTGTGTTTGTGTGTATACGTGTACGTACATGAGCAGAGAACATGCGAGAAAGGAGATAACAACAAAGGGAATGCAAACAAAAATCTTACATCTTAATACCGTTAAACCTGGCCGGCTGTTAAAAGCTGTTCACGTAAAACCATATTTTTAAATCCGCCTTGGGATTTATTATGGGTTTGTATTCTATTTTGCTTTCGGAATACCAGATGAAATTTTTAATTGTTCCGCGAGCGGAATTTGCCTGCAATCAGATGTTTTTCTTTCCATACCAAAGCACGTTTCCTTATCTGCACTTATTGTTTTCTCTATTTTATATAAATTGCTCAAATAAATAAAGGAAAACGAACTATTGAAACCAATAAAACAAACGAAAATATGCCGGCAATAGTTTCAAGTGTTGCCACTATAATAGTTTTTTTTTTGCCATTTTCGTCACTATAAACAGAGTACTACTTTTCCGCCTATTTTCAACGTTTCGCCAAGGTTTTTTTTTTTGTGGAGTTTGACAGCATTCCGCTCGAAAAGCCAAACAAAGTACTCAGCTTATGGCAGCGAAAATTTCGTTTGAGGTGCATACCGCTCTTAATGGAAATTCCATCTACCTTTTATTAATGTACACTGTAAAGGTAAGAAGTATTTGAAGCACACACAGACACACACTAACACCCATTTTGTTTTGGTCTCACTTTCTTCGAGAAACTTAGTTTACGTTGAGAATTCCTAATGCCAATATAAGAAAGGCAAAATGAATCGTCTTTTTAATGGATGGGACACGTCTAATAGTGAGCTCTCTCCTTCTTGGATGGGAGTAGAAGAAACAACGTTTTCGATGGATAATGATACGGAATATGATGTGCGTCTGGAAGTACTTAGAAAAGTGCGGAGTTTTGGAGCGCATACCAGCAGAGCTGCAAGTATTTGTTCTTGGTCTTCCTCAATGAACAATAATATGCAAATGCCAGGTTATAACAACGCGAATTTAAAGGAAGAGTTGTTGCAAAAGAATGAGTCAAGGATATTTCAGGAAATTTTTCAAACACGTAAAGGACTAACTGCCGTCCAGCAGTGTCGAGACATTTTAAGAGCCATAAGAGCCCATCAAGTGGTAATGGTCGTTGGGAGATCGGGATGTGGCAAGACAACACAGATTCCCCAAATGATACTGGATGATTTCATCTTCAACAATTGTGGCACAGATTGTCGCATTGCCTGCATTGAGACTAGAGCAACGAGGGCAGTTTCGGCAGCGGAGCGTGTGGCTTATGAAAGATTGGAATCAGTGGGAAATTCAATTGGACTTGAAATTGAAGGGCAAAGGTACGTATGTTTGTTGGTTGGCGATAATTAGGCAGTATGAAAAACATACAAAACATGTTTGTATAAGTGCATACGTTTTGTGCACTAAGATAAGTTTGTTGTGGGCGCAGAATTTCGGAGTGGTAGCAGCCCTTCGCTACGATTGATCCTGAATCGATATGAACATGTAAATCCGACTGTAGTAGGGATCGGGGCGCTCAGATGACAAGTGATAAAAAATTTTATCTATGACCCGACAAGATAAACTGAGATGTTTGCTAGATTTTGCCAAATATCCAGATTCAGGAGCTCTGCGACTAAGCATGTAAGCATCTAGAGAATAGAGAATAGCATTGGAGTGGGTTTCGTTGAGTTCTTCTCCCGGTATATCTTTTTAGGCAAACATATGATAAAAGGAAAAATTGCTATGACATTGGATCTATAATATTGACCGATTCGGACCATAATTGAATGTTGGAGACCATAGTAGAAGTCGTTGTGTAAAATTTCAGCCAATTCGAATAAAAATTGCTCCTTTTGGGGGCTCAACAAGTAAAATAGGGAGATCGGTTTATATGGGAGCTGTATCAGGCTATAGACCAATTCAGACCATAATTGACACGTAGGTAAACGTCACGGAAGAAGTCGTTGTACAAATTTTAAGCCAAATCGGATAATAATCACGACCTCTAGAGGCTAAAGAAGTCAAGATCCTAGATCGGTTTATATGGCAGCCATGTAAGTCATAAGAAAACACTTGGTGCAACATTTCAGCCAAATCAGAAGAATTGTGCTCTCTAGTGGCTCAATAAGTCAAAATTGAAGATTGGTTTATATGGCATCTATAACAGGTTATGAACCAATTTAAACCATAAATAGTTGTTGGAAGTCATAACGAAACATCTCATGTAAAATTTCAGCCAAATCGGATAGGAATTGCGCCCTGTAGAGGCTGAAGAAGTCAAGACACCAGATCGGTTTATATCAGGTTAGGGACCGATTTT